>NW_006239298.1:305468-310509 GCF_000226075.1 Solanum tuberosum | reverse complement strand
TATTATAAGTGGGAAGCTCCAACATTCAAAGTTGAATTACCATTTTTCCCCTAGACTAAATAAAAATGTTATAAAACATGTAAATAATAAAATATTAAATAGTTAAAAGTTGAGTAATCATTTTATCATTTAAAAAAAAAGTTATTTATCAGTTATTTAACTACATTTAATTGATAGAAATCTTTCATCTCCCCATTAATTAGCCTAATACAGATTACTTGAACTCAATTTACAATCCTACTATTTCATATCTCACATTTACTATTTTTTCCCTTGAGCTTCCAAAAGTTATGTGAACTTTTCATGTTCCTTGCCAAATAGAATTGGAGTAATATATAGTGCATGTGCAGTGATTTTCTACAACTCAAGTCACATTAATCTTTCATCTTTAAGCTTTATATAATATATAATATATAGATTAGCAGCTCTATGCCATAAAAGTTTGAATATATAAATATATATTGTTGATTGGTAATGGTAACTACTTTATTCCTCTTATGTTCATTTTAGTTCTCAACAATATATATTTAATATAGGAAGATTTCCTTGAGTTTGCTAACTAATTCTTATTTATTTCTCTATATTTCAGATTTTATTTGACAACTGTGCGCTCTTCAGTCTTCACTTCTCATCATCAGGTACATAATGAATATGCTATTTACAACTTTCTTTTTTTTTAATCAATTTTATTATTTCACATACATAAAATATAGTTTGTAGGAAACGTTATATAGAAATAAGATTTTTGAGATTTGAGAAATTGCATGTATAATTTTCAAGATATTTAGATCTTATATTTTTTAACATCTTTTACATCTTTTAACTTTTTATATCAAGTCTCTTGTTCTTTAATAAGGATCGATTCTTATTATATTTCGTAATGCAATTATACTTAAACAATACGAGTAATACTCTTATGTCAAATTTTCGTATGAAAAAAAATGTTCTTGAATAGAGATTGATTCTTATTATATTTCGTAATACGATTATATTTCAACCAAACAAATAATATTCTTATGTTAAAGAAATCCTAATCTTGAATCAAAGAAAGGATACATGTAGGTGCAATTATAATTAATATATATTGATCAATTCAGTAATAATTAATTATATTCGTCATAATTATATAATTACTACTCTTTTACTAGGTGTACTATAAAATTGACAATGATATTCTAGCCATATTAAAGAAGACATATGTTGATCAACTTTTTATTCAACATTTACAAAATACTACTTTTATTCGACAACAACTTCTTGTTATGCATACGACTATAAGAGGAGGAATTCCCAATTTCTGAAAGTCACGACATAAGTTTTAATAAGCGAAGCATTTGAAAACATAATCAACCTTGCTTAGGTTCACATTTAAACTATTAGGTGTTCACTCTAAATTAAAATATTATAAAATGTCTAATTAATTAAATACAAAAGTGTTTAGATTAAAAAATTATAAATGTTAACCGATTGAAATTCTCAGCTTTTATTAGGTCTTTTGGCTTTTTTGCTAATGATTGATGTAAGCTTTAGCATTTAGAAGTACATTCGAAGTTGTAACCTTTTCATTAGCAATTACAATGAAAAAAAAACATTACTTATCATCGTAATAATAAATTAACTAACTAATTAATTTTCATTACTCTTTGTTGGAAATTAGCAGATGAAATGATTGTAACTAATTCGATTTATCCATCCATAGACAAACGTTAGGCATAAACAATATGCCATTTTTAACTCTATTAATTTTTAGACTTTTTCTCCATTTTCCCCTTATTTTTCTATTTATCAATTATTGCATACCCAAAAATGGTTACATATACATTTATGGTGGTTATTACAACAACATTTTAGACCTTTTATTTTCTTCATGAAACGTTTCTAAAAAGTCATGGTTTATTCATTTATTTTCCTCCAGCTCCTTGCAAGTCTATTCTTATTTTACATTATGGATACTTTAAATATCAAATATTTATATTATAAATTACCATCCATATATCAATTTTCAACATTCTTGTAAACATTTGTGCATTTATGTCTATGCACTCCATGAAGGTAAGCACATACATTATCTAATCTTCTTTTCTCTTCTCGATTCAGACTTTTTTTTTTCTTCATCTACACATTTTTTAAATTTTTTGTGTCTTTCTCAATTTTTGCTACTTTCCCGTTTGACTTTCATATATTATTGTAAACTTATAGGTAAAGGTAATGTTAGAAGAAAAATACTACCTTTGATGATGAATTGAAAATGTCAATCCAATATATGTTTTTCTACGTAGAAGCAAATTTAAGGCCAAAATATGGGGTACGTGAATTTAAAGTTTCTCTAAAAAAAAAAGGTATTTTATGTGTATGATTTTTAGAATTAGTATAATATTATATGCTGACACTCATGCTAGAAAAAGGCTAAATGATTCACTTGATTGAATGTTGAGTTATTCCCTGAGTGCTAGGATCAATATAATTCCGTCCTAAAACCTTTAGATAAGTTGAATTGAGGAAAAAAAATATCTATATCAAGAGTGGTTCATTTCATTATGACTTATAATAAATTTAGCATGAAATAGTAAGAGATGCTCTCTCTTTGGGTATGCTATGTAATTAATTACTTCTTCTTCTTTTCTTTTTTTCATTTTCTCCTCATATAAAATAGTGATGTTATATTTTATTTGGTAATTACTAATTTATTTGTTGCTGAAAATTGTATTATATTATTAATTCAGTCTTTGAAATCACTTAGGAGTTAGGATGGCTTGTGATGACAAACCTACAATTTCTATGCATACTTGAGATGAATAATCAGATGTTAAAGTAGTGTTCGTAGAACAGAAATTCTTTTCTATCCCTATGTCATCTATCTCTGCAATAATTAGTGGAAGATTAAAACAATTCTAAATTGAATAGATTATAATAAATGACATTAAATCATTAACATTAAAAATATGAATAATAATCTTCTTCATGTTTTTGCAAATTTCGTTAAAGGCAATCCACATGCATTTATCATTTTTTTCAAACATAGATTTATCAACATTCATATCATTTTAAGTAGCTTCACATATTTTTGTTGGAAGTATATTGTCCTGCTTTTATGAATTTTATCAATGAATAAAATTCATAGTGTATTTCAACATTATCTATTTTATAACTCAATTTTTTAAATATATCAACATTCTATAATAATGATAAGGGACAAGCACGTTTCCAGAGACTAGTATTACTAAAAGTGGTAAGGTTTTAGGTTCAAAGTTGGATTACGAAAATACCCTTCACTAATTGTTTTAATTAAAATTATTTTATTAACTTTTAAAGTTAAATCAATAATGACAATTAAACTAGACCAAATACATGGTTAGATGTTACAACTTGTCTTTTTCACTTCTTAATAACTTTAATTGTTAAACTTTTTAGCTTCTACAATTAAATATGTCCAATCACAACCTTTCATGTACACAATTTCTCTCTTTATAAATTGAATAGAAAATGTTAGTCCATTACACTCTATGTTTCATCATCTTAATATAGTTCTTATGTAATCTTTTATTCATCGGTCATTTTTTTCTTAATTGATATATTATATTGTTTGACTTCTTTCATTTTGTATGGAAACAGTGTTAGATATTTGGCAATCATATAATTAAAGTAGGAAATTTTCTTTTTTTTACCGATAAATATAGCCATATAGGGTATCCCAAATAATTAAAAGGGAAGCTTTTATCCGTACAATCAGAAATTCTTTTGATTTTAGTGATCCTGGCAACCTTAGTCTTAGGGTTGTAATAAAGTAACTCTTATATTAGCATTGAATTTTAACCAGAAGCAACATTTTTATCCATTAAATTTTGTGTAATGCATCAATTATTCTAAAATTATTTGTATCATTTGAAAATGTTTTATATTAAATAACATGAGATACACGTGCAATGCATGTGTTCGAGTACTAGTAGCATTATAAGAAGCAAAGTAATGCTTCAATTTCGAAGAAACATTTCAACAAGCACCTGCTGCGCACTAGACAATAGTCATTGTCTTAGTATAATTTCGGCCACTTACTAATTGAATTAATACAATAAAATAATAATCTCTCTCGTAAAATGGACATGAAATTACAAACAAATTTTAAAAGATCTATCAAATCAAATCTCCTGCACAATACTTTTAAGAAAATGAAATAGTTCCTGCTAAAAATGACTCAAAGAAATCAAACTCGACATGTTTAATTGAAAAAAGAAACGTCTTATCTTACAATGATACCAATCATATATTATTAAAAGTGGAAAGCTTAAATTATTAGTTATTTATTATAAAGACAGTGAAAGAATTATTATATTTATTTTAATAGTATTTGACCTTTTAATTTTGGGAAAAGGGTCAAAAATACCCCTCAACTTTAGTTTATTAGTTGACTATATCCCTGCCGTTAAAACAAAGTTATTTATACCCTTGTCGTTACTAATTTCACCATTTATACCCCTCAATTGACGGAAATCCCCAAACTAACTCAAATTAACCAATTTTTACTTAAATTTCCCAATTTTAACCCGACCCGACCCACCCAATAATATAACCCATTTTTGTTCTATCTTCATTCTTGTTCATCTTCATCTTTAAACTTGTGTTCCTTTTCAAAAACAATAAAATCATCCAACACAGCCCAACAATATCGAAAATAATGTAATAATGGCTATGAACCCAAAAACACAAGAACACAACAATGATTAAATACAGATAATCGGAGCATTATTTTTCAGTCAGATCTAAAAAATTGTCGGAATTACTGGAGCTTGGAGCTCTAATTCGTCGTTGTTGATTTCCTCCGGTCTACCGGAGTTAGGATTTCACGGTGATGGCTGGACACTGTTAGCGATGTGGGTCTGGATGAGAGAGCAGAGAGCAGAGTCAGTTTTCCTTTGACCCGTTCTTGGAATCAGAGAGGAAGACCTAGCTCTATCGATCAAAATAAAATAAAATAAAAAGGCCACCAGACTGAAGTTAGAGATACAATTCATGTTTCAAGTAATTAAAATGAAATTTTCAGTTG
>NW_006239298.1:275937-305043 GCF_000226075.1 Solanum tuberosum | reverse complement strand
GGGGTATAGTCAACTAATAAACTAAAGTTGAGGGGTATTTTTGACCCTTTTCCCTTTAATTTTTCATGTGACCTTTCATGTTTCCGTAATTTTTCGAAAGCTCCAAAAATTAAAAGTTAGATTCATTTTACCCTAGGCTAAATTGAACATTCTAATTAACCAAATATTAAATAATAATATTTTAATTATTATTTGAATTGTTAGTTATTTATTATTTATTATAAAGGCAATGAAAGAATTATTATATTTATTTTACCCCTAGGCTAAATTAAATTTTCTAATTAATTAAATATTAAAAAATAATATCTTTGAATTGTTAGTTATTTATTATAAAGATAATGAAATAATCATATTTCATTATATTTATTTTAATAGTATTTGACCTTTCAATTTTCCATGTGTCTTTTCATGTTTCCGTAATTTTTGTTCTATAAATTTAACTTTCCCAAGAAAGACTTGTATTTACTATTTCGATAATTCTTGTGTGTAGGAGCTCTAAACATGTAAAATAATGTCACAATTTGTGGTGAAAGTTGTGAGATCCCCTTATAAAGTCATGAAAATAGACAAGAATTCAATTATTGAAACATCGGAGTTTGGTGTGTTAGTTTTATACTTATTTGTATAATTAGAATTATAATAAGACTTTTTTATCTCTCTTCATATAGTTGAAATGTTGTTTTGTTAGCAACTTGCTTTAATTTCAAAATTTTATTTTGTATGCTCAAATATTTGGGTTTTCATTATAGAGACAACGGCAAAAAAAAAAGAAGCCTAATTGTCTTGCTCATGTGTATCTTCTTTTTTTTCTTTGTACTTATAATTTTACATATACATTAACTTTCATCTTTAAGAATGAATATGATAAAATGTATACTCTTTTTTTTTTGGAAAAGAAGAAGAAGGTGAAACATATAACATTAGATTAATGGTGAACAATGTATGAAGAGAAAATTAAATTTTATATAAAAATAGTAGTTATGTTCATAAATATCCCGATTTTCAAAATATAAATAATAAAAACTTTTACACCTTAGTTTTAAATATTTATAATTAACTAATTAGTTTAAAGTGCTTGTGGATAAAAATTTAATATAATATTTTGAACACATTCATTATAATTATCAAGATATTCAAAAGATAATGTAAAAAAATTGAAAGATTTTGTTTTCCTTTCACTCAAAGTTAACTTACACCATTTTTGATACAAAAAGTAACTAATCTCCTCTTAAGCTTTTAATTGAAGAAACATTAACATTGCAATCTCATGCAATCTTTTGATCTTCTAACATTATTCTACCAACAAAAAAGAACTTTTAACACTATCGAGAAATTTAATTTAGATAGTTGTTATATTTTTCTTTTTGCTTTACAAGCTTATTTTTTGACTTGTAAATAGAATTTATTTTATTAACCTCTTATATTACTATCTCAGTACATTCACTCAGTAAGAAACCTCATTAGACATATTTTATAAAAAAAAAACTCAAATTATATTTTTAATAGTATTTATTTAAAAAATAAAATAATATACTCATTAATACGAGTTACACGCGCAAAGTGCGTTTCCAAAAACTAGTTAATCATACATGACAGCATTTGACATTATCTAATCAGCTGTCTATAATTAATTATAATAAGTAATAAAGCATCTTACAAATTTAGCGTGAAACAAAAGCAATTAATTGAGATAATTGGATTTATATTAGAACAAATGGAATACGTAACGTGCTAAGCAACTTTCTGACTTCCGAGTTACGTCAGTCGATAGGATATGCTTTTATATTTCTGTTTCGGTATTCGAATTCTTGAAGTGATAACTAATATTTTATTAAATAAAAATCTAACATGATTTAATTTTTCTCCTTTTAATTTGATAATTCCATTTGGATAGAGAATTATAAAAAAAAAAACTTTTGAAAAATGAAAAATATACTGAACAAAAATCATGTGCGGTCATGAACTTTTAAATTGTATTATTATATGTTCTGAAATAAATAAATTAGGAAACTATACCAAAAGAAATCGTAATTGAATTGAATAAAATTATCTAAATTTGACTGATCTTTTACGTTGAGGGAAAAAAATTTAAAGATTTAATTTCTCATTATCATAACATTTCATTGGGATTCATAAAGCAACGATAAGAGAATAATATTAGTACTTATTTTGATATCTCTAATTGATTTAATAAATTGGTGTTAATGTTAATGAGATGGGCTAATTTTTTGGTGTGGATGTCAAATATGATATGCTTATAATCTTAATATGTGTTGTATGAGCTATTTATGTATTGAAGTATTGAATTTCTTAAAACACTTAAAATAAGATATTGTACCAAAAATAAGAAAAAAACAATTCCTTTTAATTTAAATCTGATAATTTCGTATATACCAAATCCACGTTCCATTAATTAGTTTATCCTATTCATTAGTTACATTCCGATAATAGAAGAAAGCACCTTTATTTTTTCTATTTAAATTTAAATTTATTACAATACGTTTCAAACTTTTTTTCTTTCTTTTTTACATCATTACACTAATAAAGTTATTTTATTACTACTAATTTTTAAAATCATACTAAGAGATACGAGATAGGAAAAAGAGAACGATGACTAAAATATTTGAAATTATTATATTATAAAATTAATGATGCTTCAATGAGGAGGTGTCAAAGGTTTGGTTATAGGGCTACACATAGGGGTAAGAATATGCCGAAAACGTATTGGGGAGAGTTGATTAGATAATATGGGACAAACTCATATTACTGAAGACATAACTAATACTCCATCCATTTCATATTAATTGAATTGCTGAGACATTTATCATTTTTCAAATTAACTTAATTGTTCAATTTTCTAGACTACTTTTAAAATGTTCTTCCAATTTTACCTTTCATTAGTTAGTATTGGAATTAACTATTAATTAATGTTTAGTTATTTTAATCATAAATTTGACAATAATTAATAAGGGTAAAAATGGAAAGTTATACCTAATTTATGTCTTAATCTTCTTTTTCTTAAAGGGTGTGAAACACCTCAACAATTCAATTAATATAAAATGGAGAGAGTACTATAGGAAAGAGGGAAGGTTGTGTATTAAGATAGAAGGTTGATAGAAACAAAATGTTACTCCCTCCGTCCACAATTGTTTGTCAGGGTAAGGTCATGCACATCCCTCAAGGAAAATTTAATACAATGTGTAATTTGACTAATATAACCCTACTATATCAAGAATACCAAAGGTCCACATAACTTTTCAATTGACCTACACAATCATTAAGGGCAGAATTGGAAAAAAGTGACTAATTATTTCTTGATTGTTTAAATTGACAATTAATCTTGGACATCTATTTTTAGTATACCTGCCAAACAATTGTGGACGAACGGAGTATCTAGTTTATTTATCAATCTCCATGAGATAGTAGTGATAAGTCAACATATACTCTATTCTCCCTAAATGCTGTTATAGTAGTATAAGTGCAAAAATTATATATTGGATTAATGGGGCGCCATTTTTTCCTTCAATAATGTATCCCTTAAATAAAAGTATTTTTTACTATAAAAGAACCTCCACGGCTGGCGTGTTTCAATTTCTCATATTTAAAGCAGATCAAACTAATGACGAGACGTATAAAGTTACTGTTTATTACTTTTTGGGTAAGGACATACTAATACAGTGTACAAATTGTCGTTATCCTTTCTTGTCCTCTTCACCACTAGTCTACTTATGTTGTTGCGGCCAACTTCAAGAAACATAACATTTAGGTGATACATTCTTGAATCTCTCAAATTCACAAAACCAACTTGTGCAATTCTTGAATCTTGAATAATGGGAGAAGAAATTGAGGTGATACATTCTTGGTCTGCACCAAGGTCCCTAAGCACCAGCCTCATGTACTCTTTTGCCCAGGTGAGGAGTATTCTTTTGTTTACCATCATTCTTGATGAATCAGAGGGGAAAAAGATTCTATTTTTTTCTCTGTGTGAGATGGGGTTCTTGAATAAATGTTGGTTCTTGAAAATTTTGAAGTGGTTCTTGAAAAATCATGAGATTCTTGGATTTCTTGATTTGGTTGACTTTATCTTACACTAGAATGATTTATGTTCATGAATCTTGATATAATGATGCTTCTCAAATCCCCATTCCCTTCAATAAGAGGATGATGGAAGTGGGGTTTGGAAAGTTGATCTTGCATGTCACCTAACACTGCATAAGCAAATAATTGCTCTTTAGTCTTTGGAATGCCTGTTTGATAATTCTGTGAATATATATGATGCCTCTTTCCAGCGAAAATAATGCTCCTACGTAATTTCTATTTGCTTGATTAGATGGTTAAGAATCCTAAGCAGTCTCGACACCTATGTCTTTGTTTGATTAACTAGCGTATATAGTGTTATTTTGATGGTACATGCCCTTTGGCATAAGAGTATTTTCTTGTGTTACAGAGAAATGACATCGAAGTTCTTGATGAACCACTGTATGCAAATTTTTTGCGAGTCACTGGAGTGGATAGACCTTACAAGGAAGAACTTCGATCCGAAATGGTATGTAAGATGAGTACCACATTCATGATTCCCATCCTTTTCCAGTTTTGTCATTCGTGCTGAGTTGCAATTTTGATACCTAGTATAGCAATCTTGATTCTTTTTAATATGGTTACATAATGTATGGCAATGCGCTCTCTGTATCTTGGATTAGAGTAACTTTTATATGAAATAAGCAGGAGAATGATGGAAATAAGGTGGTGAAAGAGGTCATCTTTGGTGCAGGAGTAAAGAAGTATCGCTACTGTAAGGTAATCAAGCAAGCATCATAGCTCTATTTATGAATAAAGTTATGAATGCACTAGAAGTTATGATTTGTTCTTTACCAGCCTTGTTGGATTTTATTGTTCTTACGTTTCTAAGAGAGATTCATTCATATTCACAGTCTTCTAACTCTATATCAGAGGACAAGGAACATCAAGATGAATTTTATTTACTTGTAGAAAAATGTTGGAAATGTGTCTGCTTGCTGCTAAAACTCAGATAACAGTTGTGACAACTTAGGCACCATACAATTTGTATGATTGAGAGTTAGCAACTGAGTGTTACGTCGGAAGGGTATTCAAGATAATTTTGAATATGTGTTCTCCTCTCAGTACTGGTTTCTCCCAAAGCTCCATCATTTTGTGATTGTTCAACAAAGAGTAGTTGGAAGGAGCAAGAACGAAGTCATTGAAGAGAAAAAATAAAAAAAAATAACATTTTTGTACGTGTTTTTAGAAAATGAAATAAAACCTGAAATTAAATTATCATATCTATTAATTAAAATTAAAACAAAATACAATATAAAGTTATGCCTACCAATTAAACATAAGCTATATACCGGTGCTGTATAATGCTAGCAAATTGTGAACTTTGTGTAAGACTTGAGTTCTTTACTATGATTATGATTTTTTTTTAAATGGTAAAACACACCCTTATGCCAGAAATTTTATATAAAGTAAATTAATAGTTATATAGGAATGCTTGCTATTGCTTGACAACTTTGGCTTGAGTTTTCTGACAAATAAGATGAAGAACCAATAAGTTGTCTAGACAGCTGCAAGCCTGCAAGCAAGCATTTAACATTGTGGGTCAAACACTGAGTTTCAAGGGTCTGGTCTTTGATAGGTTTCGAGCACTACATAGTGCTGTAGACAGTTTTGGTAATAGAGATCTGTAATTAGATTATTAATTCAAATTTTCTCACTATTCCTTCTTCCTTCTCGCAGCATATAGCCAAACAATGTGTGCCAGGTTTGACAAATGAATTGATGAAAAGAGGAAAGCACTTCATACTGATAAGGAATCCCCTTGATATCTTGGTAAATATAAGTTCAAGTCTTGACTCTTGTTACTGATGGGTTGGTTATAAGTTTCTAATTTATTCAGTCTGTTTTTTTTTAAAAAAAGATTATGTTCTTTTGTCACTGTACCAAGTAAGCAAATTAATGGAAAATCTCAATACCGATGCATCACTAGCAGCAGGTTCATTAACTATGTGACATTGCTCATCTTATATTTCTCTGTTTATTTTATATTTTATTAATTTTCATTTTCTATTTGATGTAGAAAATGTTATTTCTGCTTCTAACAAATTTAACTTACATGTGCTATGTTGGTAGCCATCCTTTGAGAAGGTTGTACCTCCATCATTTCTTGAGCTGGGGTTGGCAGAGCTGGTCTCCGTATACAGTGAGTTATCTGAATCAGGAAGACCCCCACCAGTTATTGATGCTGCAGATCTTCGAGAAAATCCCGAGGTTCGTTTCCAGTAGCATTATTCAGTTTGAAGCATAATCCCCTGTCATTACTGGTTTATGAAAGTATGGTTCTTGGTTCTGATCTTCCTAGTTGGGAATGTTGACAAACTTAGATACTAGGAAGATATGGTCCTTTGTCCAGTGATGCCCAAATTACTGAACTTATGGTTTCAATCACAGCTATTCTAGTCGTGCAGTAACATGTAATAACTGATTATTGCTTTGCACTGACTTACGGAGTTGCCAGTGCGAACATTTTCATAGATGGTTTAAGAATTATAGAGATGGCTGCTCATTAGGGTCCTGTCACAACTTCATTGTGTCTGCTTAGTCATTTTACCACTGTATTCAGTGGTATTCCTTCTCTGTGTAGATATATAGGTATTTATGAATAAGAACACTGTTGGAGTAACACAAAAACCTTAATTTGTAGAAAAAGAGGAAAGGAACTGTTATGAATGTGAAATTTTAAGCTATTGTGCTTATATGGTAACACAACTTATCACGTGTTTTCATTATAATAAGCTAAGGCCTAATTTGTGTTTATGCTATCAGTTGGTTTGCTGTGAGAGCCTTCTATGTGCAACTTGATTCATATGAACTAAGGCGTAGGGGTCAGGCTTAGTGTCCCACCAACTATGACTGGTAGGGTCAGCTTCTATTGAATAAATGTTAAGACCTCATTTATAAAAGTATGTATAGCACTAGTTCTAATGCAGTTAGTGCAATGTCCAGTCTCCTTTATCTGGTTCAACTTTTCCCCCTCAATTTCCTGTTTCATCTTGTTTTAAACATGGCAGTCTGTTATACCAACTGAAAGAGAAATGAAAAAGAAAAGATAGTTAAAATACCTTCTCCCAACTCTTACATGAGGATTGAGGAATGATCGCAGGATTGAGTGTCTTGATTACTTGTCTAGTTGCTTATAAAGTTTCACAACTTAACATTTTGAAGAATTCTCTGCTAATTGTCTTTCTGCAGCCGACCCTGCGTGGCCTTTGTGAAGACCTTGACATTCCATTTCAAGATTCAATGCTCAGGTAAGCTAAATTCGTGCTAGAACTTTTAACAAGTTGTGGACAATAATCTATCTGGAGTCACCACACTAGAAGATTTTCTATACTTTGTAGAGAGCCATATTTTTGTGTAGACTCTACTTTTTGGTAATACTTTTTTGTATGCGGAAAATTTACCGTATTAATGAGATTATGTTACCTTATCAGAAGAAAATCATCTCTCTGGAGTTAAACAACTGCAACTATACCTAAATCTCAAGCTCGTTGAAGTTTTCAGGTGGGAAGCTGGACCGAAACCATTTGATGGCATCTGGGCACCATGGTGGTATAAAAGTGTGCATAAATCAACAGGTTTTTCTCCAGCAAAGAAATACCCTACGGTATACGGTTCACAGATCCTTGATTACTATTTGGTTATGCAAAAACTTTAATGATTAAACAGAGTATTATAGTGGCATTTAGAAACTCATCTTTAGTGCCATCAGGTTACAAAATAAAGAAGAGAGACACTCTTTACTTCAGTTCGTATTACCAAGTATGATTGCATATGAATTATTTTTCCAGGGATTATCCACAGCTCACATATTATCCTTATTGGCGGAGATATATTGTGCCGAGTGAATTTGAAATGGAGAAAACTATTTAAACAAAGTCTCTTTCATGTCCCATGCTTACCAGTCACCTGTTGTTTTTGCATGTGCAGCGCGATGTGTTTTTGTTCAAAATTAATCCCATGAAAGTTGAACCTATTTGTTGTTACTCAGTCTTAAATTGTTTTGATTTTGCTGGCAGCTCATTTCTTTCCTAGAACATTCTAAATAATCATGAATAAAGCTAAATGTCACGTGAAAGACATTTGCTCATAGTTTTTCCTTCTAAAAATTTTCAGCCATTTCCAACATCATTGTATGATATGTTGGAGCAAAGCCTACCCTTTTACAACATGCTTAAACGTCATGCTAGACGATCTTCTTCTAATTACCTGAACTCAACTTTACCTCATCCTAGTCTTCCTGTTCCTGCTAATGAGAAGCTGCTTGCATGGGTTGGTGATGAGATTGTGCCTCGTGAGACTGCAAAGGTAAAATGGTAACGTAGTTTACCAAGAATGATATTCGAATAATTTCTGTTCTTTCTGCTCTCCTGCTCAACTAGCTCTCAATTTTTGATCGCTGCAAGACATTTTCTAGGTTTCAGTATTTGATTCAATTGTCCAAGGTGGTGATGGAGTTTGGGAGGGGCTTCGAGTGTACGGCGGAAAGGTATTTAAGCTTGAGGAGCATTTAGATAGGTAAGTGACAACAACTAGTGCTAAATTAGTCACCATTAGTCAGATATAAGATGTGGATTGTATGAGGTGTGACCATTGTCATCAGGCTATCTATTTATTCTCTTTGCCTTTTATTGTTTTCCCCGTACACCTCAAAGCCCCTAAATATTGGTTGACTTGAATAGTTTTCACCTACTGACAGGCGGCGGTGCAACCAATATTTCTTTCTTTTCATGGTCTAACTATTGTAACGATCATTCCGATGGCTCTACTCTTTTTCCCCATTGATTGTTCCAGTAACACCAGTAATTTGGTTAATTTTCTAGCGGCAACATATTTTTGTACAAATTAGAATAATCCTTTTGGGTGCCATTGCTTTTTTCAATGGCACAGTGAGAGTATACTACCTTGGGCTTCTTTTATGGAGGTCCAACTGATGTTGTAAATGATGAGAGTATACAGGTAAGAACAAAAGTACATTAAAAAAGAAAAAAAGGAACTGTTCACAAACCACAGGTTAAGTCCTCTCTTTTGATACGGGAGGAAGTCTCTAAACAATGTACTTTGTCGCTTCATGAGCTTTAAGTCTATCTGGATAAGTATCAATGTAATACTAACAACAAAGAATCACCAATTAATTTCAGCACAAGATAGTTTGTAAAATATCTTCCACTTCTGTTGTATATCATCAAATCTATACCTCATCATTATGGTAAGATACTTGGACATGAGATGCTTCCTCTGCATAAGATTTAGGATCAGGCTCTACGTAATAAAAGAAGATCAAAAAGTGTCAGACAGGGGATTATAAGATTTTGCAGAACAGGAATTTGAGGCATAATCATTTATGTTTATGTAGGACTATATGAGAGATCCAGATCAAACTGTTCAGAGGTGGTTACAAGATAGGAAACCTGCACTGACTTGAACCTATAGACCGGATCAGATTTAACTGTTGTGAAGAGAATTAACTGATTAAGTTGGTGTCTTGATGTAAAATTTAGAGGGAAAATATTAGGCTTGGATGGTTTTGCATGGACATTATAATGAAGGGGCATAATCAAAGAAAATAACATCAAATGTGTAAAAGAAGATGAAGCATGGATGCAACTCCCTGTGAATGAGTAACTCCAAAGCAAAGATAATGCTTTGCATAACTTGAAAATCAAATTTATCAAAACACACCTTCATGTGTAATGCAAACACACCAGATAGGGCAAATTATGCAAATGAGTTGCAAGTCCTAAGGGTAAGAAATTTTCAATGTAACGACCTATTCTGCCTCCATAATATGAAATGAAATAGGATTAATCAGTGAAGATAAAGTTGAACGAATATCAGTTTTGAAACGATTTAGCTTCTTTGATCTGAATCACAGAATAATGTGCCGTATCTATAAAATGCTTTTTCTTGCTCTAAATTTACATTTAAGTTTCCTTTTCTCAGGATGTTCGACTCTGCGAAAGCACTAGCTTTCAGCAATGTACCAACTCGCGAAGAGGTAAAATGCTGTGGCAATTCCCTGATTGGGTCTAGGTCCTCTAAGCTTTTGTTTTCTACATTACAATATGTAGTATAATTTGTAGAACTTGTGACTTGATGCAAGAATATGTAGGTGAAAGAAGCTATTTTCCGGACTCTTTTAAGAAATGGAATGTTTGATAATGCACATATCCGACTAACTTTGACACGTGGTAAAAAGGTAATCTACATAATTGCTATTACTCTATCTATTCTCATATTCAGTCATTGTTTTGGAATCTGATATAAACGCATGCCTGGACATTAGGTCATATTATGTTTTTAATTCTAGTTCTCTTTCACTCTGGCCTTAGAATTTCTCATGTTCTTATCATTAGGTAACCTCAGGAATGAGCCCGTCATTCAATCGTTATGGATGTACTTTAATTGGTAAGTTGCTTTCTATCTTTTTTGTTGTCTGAATGCCTACTTCATATACTCTTTCATTGTTCCTCGGCATGAACAATGTCAGGGTTCAGCCTACACTATCATCTTGTAAGCATGAAAATTGTTTTATTATGAACTACTTTTTGTTTATGAGTTCTTATATCCAAGTTACAGTTGCCTGAAGTTGTCTGAATTAAGAATGTTTCGAACTAGTCAGCAAACCTTTTTCCTGAACTGCATTTCTCTCTCTCTCTGTGTACGTGGTGATGAATAGTCTGGAAAAGAGATATACCAAAGAAATTGATTAACACCATCCTTGAATTTTCAATGTCAATAAAAAGTAAAAGAAAATATATTAAAATACTAAATGTCCACTTTCTTTACTTTACTGGTGTAGCTATAACTCTTATTTGCCGTCCTCTTTTCTCATATTTTTATTATACCCTTTTTTGAAGTTCTTGCTGAATGGAAACCTCCAGTCTATGACAATGAAAAGGGCTTAATGTTAGTGACGGCAACCACTCGTCGCAATTCACCAAATGTAAGATATTTCTTCTAGTTGAACCTAGTAATTTCATGAGATTCTATGCCTTTTCCTTGCCCCCTTTTTTGGCTTAAAAATTCATTTCGTTTTTATCCTTATTGCTAAAACAATTTCCATTCATCTAGAGATTCTTATTCAAGTGTTCAGATCATCTTTGAGGGAAGTTGTGGTTTTGTTGATAACTCAGCATTCCCCTGATCCTTTGTTTGTTTTACTGCAGGGAGGGGGAGGATTTACCCTGAAACTATAGGAAAGGCCTCGAGTTTTTTTTAAAAAAACCTCTATCATATAGTTGCAATTCGATTATATGCTGTATACTACACCAGATTATTATTTTTTCACATTTCTTCTTCTATGCTTTATTATTTGTAGTAGTTGGTTTCTTGAGTAATAAACCAGAATCAGATTTCTACTCAGTAGCATCAACAAGTGCAAATATCAGGGCTCCATATCTGGTGAAACAATTTCGCTCTTAGTTGTTTATCTCTTATAATTTAGAAAAGACGGTTTTTGGTGCTTCTTGTTTTCTCTACTGGAGTTGGTTGCTCATCCTCTCATTGGTCTTTAACTTGATTTAACTGTACAGTGCATGTTAATAGTGATCATTTCTTAAAATGACGAGTGACAACTTGACATTTTGTCAGTTACAGTCGAGATAACTATCATAAAGCATGATTATGTTGAGGTATCCTGAGGAACTTCCGTTTGCCTGAAATTAAGGAAAAATAAAAGAAGGATAGAAAATTTGACATTGTGTTACTCTTCTCTGTTTTCAGTTTATCTACACTTTAGCACCATCATGTGGATCCTGTACTTCCAAATTCCTTCATCAGACTCTTCCATCATAACTTGAGCCAATTTTAAAAGATCATTCTCTATTAGCTTTATCAATAGCCTGTTCTAGAGTACCTTTAGAACAAACTTGATACTGAGTCCAAGTAAGGATGGTGATGTATTGCTGAGAATAAAACCATGATTTAATGTTCTTCCTTCCCAACCATGTCCATAACCCCACAAGATGATGTTGGCCATGGATTGTAATTTCTTCTCATGATTTATATTTAATCCTTGGTTAAGGTATCTAATGATCTATGCTTCCTAGTTAATGAAGTGGAATAACTTGCTTTTCTGTTGCTGCTACTATCTTAAAACCAAAGATTGAGGAAAGCGATACATAATTCCTTGAACTATCTTTTAAGTGAAAAAACAATGAAGTTCATGTTACTCTGAGCTTTTGATCACTGTTAATAAAATTGTGTTTGGGGTACCTCTTGTCTTAAAGTAACGACTTGTTGTTTCCCTTGCAGAATTTGGATTCAAAGATTCACCATAACAACCTTCTCAACAACATTCTTGCAAAGGTATTTTTCTCTATGCAAATCAATACAATGAGTATTTACATAATCTTTCTATTGTGAGGAAGTCGTAATTGCGATCCAGAAATTCATATTGACAGTTCTTCAGTTTTATGTCTGCTTGCAGATTCTTATCTCACCCTCTGCATTTTAAATACTTTATATTAAGAAATTATAGCAATTTCCCTTTAAGAGTCAAATTGATTGGTTATGCAGCTAAAATTTTGTTGGATCAGCTGTAAAGCTGGAAGCACGTGAAATGTTTATCCCACTCCCTAATTAAGATTATGAAATGTTTAAATGCCAATCAAAAATATCAATGCAAGTAAAAAAGTTGGACATCAACAGTTAACTGGGATGACGGAAGAATTGTTATATGGTTTAGTAGCTGGACAACTGCTTCTTGACAATTTTAAATTGTGATCATTATACTATGTGGAAATACAAAGGCAACTCCAGTTTGGTGAAGGCCAGGCATTCGTTAGAAATTGCAGTTGTTTCTTGTCTTTGTCACACTACCACACTGTATGATTTGTGTGCATCCACCTGGCTGTAATTGACAGCAATTTCTCCTCTGGTGCAGATAGAAGGTAATAATGCTGTGGCTGATGATGCAATCATGCTTGATAAAGATGGCTATGTGTCAGAAACTAATGCTACAAATATAGTAAGCTCATTTACCTCCTCTTTGAGGTTCCCCATCTCTATCCCTCAGGAGGCAAGCCACACTTTAGGGAAGGTCATTGCATGTCCTTTCCAACAGATTCCCTTTTTGTTCTGTAATATCTGCCTGTGTTTGGTGGTATAACCACAAAACTCAAAAGCACATTCTCACACAATTCTGTGGTCATTTAGTTCATTGCAATGGTTTGAGCATTTTTTTTTCTTTTACTTTATTACTAACCATCAGATCTTGTGTTTCTCCTATCTTTGATAAAATTTATGATTTTACCCTTTGCAGTTCTTAGTGAAGAAAGGGCGTGTCGTGACACCTCATGCTGATTATTGCCTTCCTGGCATAACTAGAGCAACAGTAAGTTTTAGAAGATCTCTTCTTGTTTCTTTCCCTCTCTCCCCTCTTTAGTCTTTGATGAAGTGATAAATTTTTAGAGTTATCTGCTTGATGATCAACAATATATTTTGCAGGTCATGGAGCTTGTGCTGAAGGAAAGTTTAGCTTTAGAGGAGCGACGAATTAGCTTATCAGAATTTCACACTGCTGATGAGGTGTATACTCTTAACTATGCATTTGTTCTTTGAAAACCTAGAAAATTTGTTTCAAGCATTACCCAACAACCTTTTTTCTCTTAAAGATAAGCTCCAGACATTGTAAATTATGTTGCTTGTAAATGTGTCTAAGGAAGCTGCTTGAGAAATTATGAAATGAAGGATTTTAACACAAGGTGGAAGTATTCCACCTTGCTTGAATATGGTTTTCGGAGCATTTAGTGTATGCATCATTCTTATCACACAACTCAACCTACTCCATTTTCTGGAGAAACCATTCCTGACAAACTTTACTTTAGCTTGAATACCATTTTAAGCATCTACTGCATCTCTAAAATTGAATAGAGCAGCAGTAATGCAATAGTGTTTGGGGTAGCACCGATAATCTATCATTGTGCCTACTGTCACAACAACCCCCCACCCCACCCCACCCCCATATTGAGGAAGCTTGCGGCTGTTTTTTGAATATAAAAATCAGATGAAAACCTCTTTATTGTGCATCTCTGTGCCAAAACTAGTGTAACTACAAATACAAATAGCTAAAAAGAGGTTATATCTATTTAGGGGTAAATTCATTTATTTCAATATTTATTCTTCATACCAACAACTTCTACAAACTCCTTATGCCCGGTGTTTTTCTTCCAACCTTATCTTATTTAAGTCAATGATTTTGTTTTCTTATCAAGACAATATCATTGGCCTGGAAAAAAAAGTCGAAAGTAAATATTTATTATTCGTTATATGAGGTTTCTATATTTGTTTTAGATTCAACTTTGAAAATTGTGTGTATATTGTATTGATGGGCTAGGTAATCACTGCACCAAATGTATATATCATGAATCATGAAGGAATTAACCATTCCATATCAACTATTATTGAGACTCTCATCTCATTTGGTTTCAATGTGGATTCCTTTTTTGAATTCATTAATATACAGAATACAAGCTTCGCGATTCTTACGCTTGACATTACTGAATTAAAGATGTTCTAAGCATTTTCAGGAAAGTTTAGTTTTCCCACTCTTTGGTCCATGCAATCATTATGCATAAAAGATGCCCACTTTCTTGTTTTCTCACTGACCCGAAGTAATAAGGATATTTTTGCAGTCCAACTCTTAAGTCTGTAATTTGAGGGCATATATTGTGTGCTTCGAGAACACCTTTTGCAAAGTTAATTCCTACACAATTATGCTTCTTCCGTTCCATTATTTATGATACTACTTGTTTTGGAGATGCCTTCTTCTTTGGTTTTAGCTGTTTCTTGCTATCTAGTGTTGAAAAATGTTTGTGTTAAGACGAAGCTTCTCATTTTCATTTTTACTGTCACTAGTGAAGTTTGACTCGACCATCACCACCACCATTGGTTGTCTCGCCATTTTTCTGTTTTTGCCTCCTCTAATATGAATCTTTCACTTCCTGTAGGTGTGGACAACAGGAACTATGGGGGAGCTGAGCCCGGTAGGTTCAAAGTCTTGAATTGAATTAAACCTTTAGTGTCATGTGGCTGACTCAGTCATACAGAATTGCAATAAATATGTTCACCTAAGGATCCTTGGCTTGGTTTTCAATTAGGATCAATCCTAATTCACATAATTTTGGCCTGTCAAAATAGATTATTTTGAGTCTGCAGGTCATAAATAAATCTATCAACACTCAAAAGTGTGTTCAATTCTCTGAGCTGAAAATCTGAATCTTACCATTGACATGATGACACTGAGTATTCTGGTGTTTAACTTATTCGTGCTGATTTTACTATCATACTGAGGAACTATTTTGTTCCTTGCATGGACAGGTTGTCAAAATTGATGGACGTATAGTTGGTGATGGTCGAGTAGGACCTATAACACTGAGATTACAAAATGCTTACAAGAATCTCTCAAAAGATTCAGGAGTGCCCATACCAACCTATGAGAAGAGCTAAATATATAGTTTCCAGGTTCTTCTCACCTTCAATTTTACCTTCTTTCATTTTTTTGGTTATCAAGGTCTTTTTTGCGGTTGTGCATTAGTTTGATTTTTCTTTTTCACCAATTTAGGCTGTGAAAAAAGAAGTCCTCTTTACTACTTTTAACCTGTTCCTACGTATGCAATTTTCAGGTGTTTCAATACAACATAGCTGGAGAAGGGATGTTCTTTCTATCTATACAAAAAAATTCGTGTAATAATGTGGGGGGCCTTGTTTTCATATCTCCTAGAGGAATATCATTGGAGAGTCTCTCCGCAATTTATCAACGTTCAATTTCATGGTGTTAGCTTATTTATTCAGTCTCAAATTACCAAAGGGTTCATGTATTTTCATTAGGACAGTATTTTTCGGTCCATTTTATTAAATCTCTTTTCTTACGAAAAATAAAAAAGAATGACTCTTCTTGCGCAGCTGTTGAGCTGGGTGACTTTAATAATTTTTCGATTTAATCAACAGTCAAAATTTCACATCTCATCGTTCATGCATTCACATAGCTGTAGCTGACTTTAGTATTAACTTGTAACAGCCATATTTATATTACGCGAATTCATTATTGTGCATACTAAGATCGTATCTTCCCTAGAGATTAATTACTACATTCTTACAACAACAGCAGCACTCACTGACATCCTACTGGTCTGAGAAGAGTAGAGTGTACACTCTTACCTCGTCTGTAATGAGGCTATTTTCAAAGGACTATTGGCTCAAGTAATTTACTAGATTCTTACATTTGTATGGCATGTCTACACTCTACACCTCGAAAGACATAATTTAAACGAGAAGCATGGATTACAACTCTCTATTACCCTTGCTACTGTTAACTTGGATTTCTACTTCTTCTCCAATCCTTGTAAAGTATAAAAATAAAAGACTAGATTCTTTCTAAGTTTCATAAATATACTTTGGTATTTATGCAGGTAAAATAATACAGGCACCTGATAGAAAAATGAATGTGTGCATAAACTGTCATGAAATACACCACAATAAGAATAGAGAAAGAAGCAGCATACGATGTGGTAGTGGTATGAAGAACAAAAGGACAGATTTAACTTATCCTAAGTTCCTAACCCTATATATGTGTAAATTATTTTTTTACTGAAGTACAAATAATAGATCGCAAACCCAATAAACAACCATATGGGTTGGGGTAGAATTCCGAACTCGAACCCATAAAATTCAAATCATGAATCTGTCTGTATAAGAGATCAACACTTCCACTTCAAAATTTCCTTTTTACCATGAACCATCCTTGGCAAATAATTCCCTTTCATTTTAGCGGCTGTAGTTCTTGCTCGTGAGTAACAGTTTCAACACTTCCAACCTGTTCATAAGTTAGAGCCCGTTCTTGCCTTCGCCTCCAAATTAACCATCCAATAGGAGCTGATAGTCCAACTATCAAAACAACTAAAAATGGTACTACTAGGGGCAAGTAATTTCGCGGCCAATGCTTCCTACAAAATTAAAATCATGTCAAATCAAGGATGTGATATCATATTATTAACACAGCACACAAGGCACGAAAAAGATGAAACTACCATGGAAAAGGAATGGTGGAGAAAGAGAGAGAGAATAAAGAACTGTGAAGGGTAGACAAATGAAGGAATTAGCAAAAGAGACAGAAGTAATTGCTTGTATACCTTTTTGGTGGAGGTTCAATGCCCCAATTGAACAATTTATAACTTCCAAAGGAATCCTTTAGATGAGGATGATGTTCAGCCAACCTAGCTATTATTTCCTGCATAATATATCATGAATAAATACACATTCTTCAACTCAAAGGATAGCAATACATATTTTAGAACGCTAAGTCACCATTGCAGTGGCATTTGGCATAAGGTCTGTAGATCCTGCTGGAAAGACACCCCATTTAGTGAGGGAATCATTTCCCTTTGTTGAAAAGTTCATTAAGCGAACCTGCAAGGTAAGTGACATCATCATGTGAAATAAGGTTGAATCAACCTACTTGAAAGCATAGTCAGTGCAGTCCGGATAAAAGAGTTGAGTTGCCATAGGTTAAGGATCATCATAAAAATAGTCAATCCTTGATGAGAATTTGTATAGCTCCAAACCTTGCTTGAGGTTAAGACATAGATGATTGACATATCACGTGTAATAAAGTTAAAACTCAAGACCAGTGGAGATTGAGTAACATACAAGAAATAAGACGTTCAAATATTATATTGAAATGCTGCAAGATAAGGTAGGCTTTCTGAAGCTTGAGTTTTGAAGTTTTTCTGAACTAAGCTATATCATACTAATAAAAAGGACTTCTCAAAACTAACTTCACAAACCCCTAGTTCTGCATAGCCATTTCCTGTGTTATTATGTCGTAGGTTGCCAAAACTTGCTTGTAAATGCTCAACAAGAAAAGAAACTACCTATTCAAACCCTCCCCCAACCACCTCCACCCCCACAACAACAACAACAAACTTCAATTACAAGCTCTTACTTCTCAGTTTAATTTGGACTAGTACTGTAGCATGGCATCTTTAGACCCCCTTGGAAAGAATAAATCTCAGACATTCTGTTTATGCCAAAATATATGCAGCTTGGCAATGCTGTTTTGATTAAATGAAGGTGTAACTTATCAAAAGAGAAAAAAGTGGTTCTGCCAAAATTACCTGTGAAACATTAACATCCAACTCTTGGGCAATGGAATGGGCAAGTTCTGGAATCCGTAGCTTCAACTCTGAGAAGTTGACACTTAGTGACATGTAAAATGTAACGAGCCCAATTTCAATCTCCACTGCAAGTTGATGTCAAAGATGAATTTGATAACAATGATAAGTATTTCTAATGGACACTAGCAAAACTAAATGAAATCTTGAGAATTTTTTCGGAAGATAAAAGTCAGCTCATTTGAGATTATGCAAAGATAGATGAGATTCATCAAACTGAAATTAGGTAAAAAACATGCCTATGTTCAACAGTGAAAACAGGAAATTATTATGCATGAAACTTTTGGAGATTGTCATTCCTTCCCTCGAGGAAGTTACCACAAAATTCTCATGCTTGTCATCGTTCAGACTTCAGAGTATTTGTCACAAAATTCACCAGAAATTTGACAATTGATTACTATAACTTAGTGGAGTGAATTTCAGACAGTCAGGCATATGGTCAGTGCATGTTCCATTAACTATTCAACTTTACTCATTAAACCTTCAAGTTACCGAATTTTGCAGAAGTCCAATAATAAACAAAACTAGCTAACCAACGACATATTTGTATTTCAAGTGTCATCTTTACGAATAGCAAATTTCAAAATGACCATTTATGTAGTAAAATACTGTTGTCCACTAAAATATCCCAAAAAGATGAACACATTGCTTTGGAAATTAGCTTACCAATCACATGAGTTGTGGATTAACAAAATAATAAATGTTGTCTAGCCTATTTAAGATCTGAGTAAATCTGTAATCAAAGTCAGAGAGTTGGACAAAAAGCGGAAAGGGGATAAAAGGGAACCAAGGGTTTTCAGTATTCCTTGAAGTCGTTATTAAAAATTTCCAATTTAATTAAATCTTTCTTCAGCTAAAAGAAGATTGAGAATGTCATGACATCAGAACAATTTTAAACAGACGGTTGCTTCTTATGAAGTTTGGCATGCCAGGGAAACTAGATGATTTACTACATGAATGGAAGGTCATATGTCAACATGAATGGGAATATAAAGACAGCAGCATTCCTGGACCTAAGGGTAAGAGGCAAAATTTCAATTGTCAAAAGTCAAAAGTGATTTGATCAAAGGCAATACATCATAACATTAGCAAGATGCAAATCTAAACTTGATCCTCACTTTCATAAGATTGAAATTTGAAAAGGAAACGACAGTATTGATCTATTTCATTTTATTTTAAGAAGAAGACCAATTGTATTAATCTATACAGATTCAGAATTTTGATTAAAAAAAAAACAAAAAACTATACAGATTCAGAACTTCCTAGTAGAAATGCTAAAAAAAAAATGCAGTTCTAGTTATGACAGCACCCTAATGGGAAGAGTAACCTTCCAGTAGAATTTAGAAATACTATGTGGAGAAAAGTTGTCTCTTCATACCAGGTATATCGTACCGAGGAGGTCCACTAGGAGCTGGTGAAGGAGACATATGTGCAGTGGAGTTTGGGTTATGCAAGTCTGAAAGCACTGGTGTAGATGGAGATGGAGGTGGAGGAGGAGATAAATTCAGTCTATCCCATAGCTCTGAACAATTAGTTTTCCAAAAACCAATTCTTTCATTTTCACGATCGTAAGTTACAAGAGTGTTGCGAACAACGATTCCTGTTGCAATTAAAAGCATGCATATTTCAGCTTGGAAGAGTTAGGAAGATGAACTTTGTCAAGTAGTGAGAAGTACCTCCAAGAAGACTAGTTGGATTCTTTCCATTCGGGAAAATTCCTAGGCAATAAGCACCACGTACTTTGAAATGCTTTAAAGCATACAAGTTACATTGGAAAAGGGGGGAAATAATCAATACAAAATAGTAAAAAGAAAAAGAAGCCAGTGGATCTGAAGCCAAAATAGCATCAGGCAAGATAAATAACAAAGTACTAAAGAAGAATAAGATGCCTACCTGGAACAAGTAGTTTTCAGGAGAGATAGTTAGTTTATTTCCATCACTGAAAACCATATCAACAGGCGGAAAGTTCTTTGCGAGCTGTGACACGTCGCTGGAATATATAACATATTAATAATATGGGTAGCACCAACAATAGGAAGAAAACAAATTTAAACAAGAAAATCATAGACACCAAATTAATTTCAGAACTCTTCGTTTAATACCTTCCAGCCCCTGAAAAGCAGATATCATTAAAACTAGGATCAGGCCCTTTGATCTGTTTTAGAGAATGAAGCTCTTTCATTACCTGAAAAGAAAAGTTGAGAGGTTCATTCTAGAAAGGAATAGACTTAGTTGCATTTAAAGATATTACCCACTAGTGATCCACTTATCCCGTCACTAAATATAACACAGCAAAAGCAATGCAAGACAACATCAAAGATGTCTAGAAGCGTGCAAGGAACTCTGAATATAACGAAAATTACTACCTGCTAACATCAACAACAACATACCCAGTGTGTCCACAAGTGGAATCTGGGGAGGGTGGGATGTACACAGACCTTTCCCCTACCTTTGAGGGGTAAGGAGGGAGGTTGTTTCTGATGGAAAAAATAAAAACTAAAAATTAGGAGAGAAAAAATACTTGGACTCTATTCAATAGGCTCAAATTCTCATTCTCTCAATTGCACAATTGAACTCTTTTAACTAGAGTTTTACTAACGAAAAATAAGATAGCACCAACTCCTCGGCTAAAAAAACAACGTTCTACAAATCAGGTTTGGAAGTGTTATATTACCAAATTGAGAAATTTAAAACATGAAACAACCATAATAAGTGGTTATGCAATGAAAATTATGTCCTTTGATAGCAGAAAAGATGGCGGCAAAAGAAGGAACAATATTAGACTGTGGAGTTACAGGATCAAGAGATATTTGGGTCATTCCTTTTCTTTCAAAAATATGTAGTAGCTAACAAAGCTTTTTATTTTTTTGGCAAGGAAATACCTAACAAAGTATCGGCTCACAAACTATTATTGACTAAGAGATTTTAGTTCCTGTCCCACACATGTATAGGAATCTCCGACTACAGGTTGATCCGTGATTAGGACATGGTGGTTTGTGACACCAATCAGTGGTGTAAGCAAAATTTTGAATAACAACAAAAATTAATAGATTGACCTACATAATCAAAAACACAACATTAACATGAATATTTTTCTAAGTGAATTTGTTTTGTAATTCCTTACATAAGGTTTCAGAAAATACTGGATCGTCACCTACACAAGCAAATTGTTGATAATTTTTAATTTCTTCAGGAAAATCTTCTCACCAATAGCATGTTCTTTTGCTACTACTCGTTTTCTCAGGCAGATTTGAATCAAACAAATGACAGAAACATTGGCAAATATGTAGATAACAATATCTTACAGCACTCTTGAAAGCTACAAATACTGCTTCTGGAAGGTAAGCATAGGTGGTACCACTATCAAGAATAGTCCCATGTTTTCCACCAAAAACCTGAGGATTTACTTTCAGCGGCTTCCCAGCTACATGTATCTCCTTCAGCTCAATATTGTAGTACGGGCTGTTGCCATCCGAGACTAGAGTAAATGCGTAAGATTTATCAAGTGTATTTGTTAGGAGGACCTAACATTCCTATGTATATATTCAATTATTTCCAATACATACCTGCGACCAAAATATGATTTGGTAAAGACCATGTGAGCAGGGGGTTTTATTCCACCAAGAACCATCGCCCCACCACCAAAATCCATCCCTCCATAGCACAAGGAGAAAGAATCACTGATTACATGTTTTCCAACAAGTTGATCAACTATACTGACATCCCCTCGACCCAAGCCCATTATTCCATCAGCACGTTGGCTGTAAAGATCACCAGTTTCCGCAATTTCACATCCAAAAACAGCTCGTTGTGGTCCAAGCTCACTTAGATTTCCAAAAGATATGACGTCCTCTCCAAGCAACCCGAAACTTGAACTCATCTCAGCATACCGTCTCTCATAAATACATTGCTGCCTCTTAAGGTCACAGGGACAAGTCTTATCACATTTCACAGATTGATAAGTGCTTGACTTTTCCGGCTGAAACTTAGGATCCTAAGTAAGAAAACATACATAGTACCACAGATCAAAAGAAAGAAATCAAAACGCCACACAATTCTAAGTGAAAAACATAGATAGTCAGAGGCGGACCCATACCTGTAAATGGGGGTGCACGTGCACCCGTCAACTTCGGAAAAAATTATGTGTATATATGTAATTCTATCTTGAGAAATTAACAGAAACTACGATATAATTAACAGTGCACTCATGAGGAGCATATGAGTTCCCTTGTGCCGTTAGTACAAGCCAGAGGAATCACAGACTAGGTTTTTTTTTGTTTTTTTTTTAATTTTTGATAACCGAGAAATCCGTCTGTGACCCGCCCTTTGGACCAATCACAGCCTTCTAAACTCGGTGGATAATGGGCCCGCCCCTCTACCCTTCTCCACTTAAATACCGGGCTTCGCTTTGCATGGTGTGGGGCTTGAACCTGTGACCTAAGCCACAAATCCTCCACCTTTTGCCACTTGAGCTAGGCCTTGGGGGCAATCACAGACTAGGGTTTGAATCCAGCTAAATCCATTTTTCATTGTTTTTATTTTAAGTTTAGCTTAGAGCTTATATTTAAGTTAAGGTAATATTGGTGCTCGCGAGGCCCTTCAAATCCTGGGTTCGCCTAACATAGTACCTCTCTTTAATAATTGTTTATGAAATTACTGAGCTATCAAATCACACAACTGGAAAATTAAGATAAATCTGTAACTTTTACTATATTTATCCAGAAAAAGGAAAGAGAAAACAAAATCACAAAGAGATAGTTGAGAGATGAACTACCAACCTGATGGTTGCCACACTTTTCACATGAAGAGCAAGGAACATAAGTAACAGTACTGCCTGTATCAACAATAAGAGCAAACTTCTGTGGTGGTGTTCCAATCCAAATATGAGTTGTATAGTATCTGCATCAAAAGTTGAGAAATCAGCAACCAAAATAGTTAGTAACAGTTTCTAATTTAAATTCTGAGCAATAGCTACGAATTCGAACCCGTTGATAAGGAGATCATCATGGAGAGACATGCGAGCACTGGCGGGGCTTTTCTGGAGGTGCCGACGGGAGATTTCAGCACGGCGAGAAGTGTCTTTCGGAGGAAAAAGCGGAAGTAACATGTTTGTGTGACGGCTGCCGTCCGCCGGCGAAGGGAGGAAACCGGAGCTGATATTGGAAACATCAGAAATTCGGATACCGGAAACGACGCCGTAACGTATCAACAGAGAGATCAACGAGAGGCTCACGAGAGTAATGGTGAACTGTTGCCATGCCATTTGAGGTCAAATTATGAGTCGGGTAAATCGGTGCAAATGGACAGTGTAAACAGTTCACCTGCCCAAAAAAGTGATGTTATTACCAAATACATACAAGGAATTAAGCTTAAGCAAAGGCGCGGAGAAGGGAGTGGGTCGAACGTTGACTTCACGTCTTCTTTTTTCTTTGTTTTTGTCGTGATAATTACTCCTAGTGCTTTGGGTTGTGCCGTTGGTGGTATCATCTTGAAAAAATTCCTTTTTTCTTTTTTTAGTTTTCGGATTTCATATTAGAGTTTCCATTAAATTTGAATGGCATATCTAGTAAGGATTATTTAGGTGACACTCTCAACAATTTTTTTATATATATTTTAGGCTCAATCTATGTTGATAGGGTATCATTTTTTATATTTTAAAAACATTCTTTCTGTTTTAATGATTAATATGAAAATTTTAGCATAATAATCATATTCATTGACGTATTGTTTTAGATTTTGAGAAAAAACTGAAAATAAGTAATTATTATTAAAAAAAATGTGAAGAAAAAAAGTCTCTTAATATATAAAAAATGATTAGTAAAAGTGAAAATATATTTTTGACACAATTGACAAATTAAAATGAACGGTGGATTAAAATTATAACACAAGTTTTTGATTCCGATTTACTTTTTCAATACATATATTTGCTCAAAATTTTATAGCCTCTATTCCTTTTAAATTTTCATCTTACTAGGCACATTTTTTATTTTAAATTCATTTTTTTAAGCCTTGTAGTAAAAGCAAAGGGATGCACATGACACTCAATTTTGAGTAGTGAAATTAAATATTAATTAATATTTCATTTCATTTTAACATAAATGACCACTGCTGACCGTTGATTACATGTAATCCAACGGTAGGTTAGACTTTCAAGTCCTAATTAATTTTCATAATTTTTTGAGGTATTGATTGTTTTTATTGACTCGAATCTTATCAGAAGCACTATGCAGTTAACATCTAATAATAATAATAATAATAAGATATTACCAAAATTAGCTGCACTATGATAAACAATTTATTTATCATCATATAGAAAAATCTGAAAAATAAGTGGAATTTACTTGATCGAAAGGTAGTAGTAGAGAAGCTTTCGTGATCGTTGATTTACACATGATCGAAATTTAGATGGAGAAAATCTGAGCTATCTCTTCGTTTGCCAATTCCTCCTGAGCATTTAATTGCCTAATTAGTCATTGGTCTTTAACTTCTTTTTTTTCTTTAAATGGATTGATCTTTAATTTTTGTCCTTAACAATTAAACTTGTGTCTGTTGGAACATAAACTCTTTAAGGACGTAGAACATAACTTGTGGATATTGTAATGCAAAAATCTAAAGGGATAATTTCATATAAAGTAGTTTTATTTGCACCAAATATAGTCAAGTTTTCATTTACATTAAAAATTGCCTCAAATTAGCAATATATACCGACACAAAAATTATTTTCAATAAAATGATCATATGTATATATAATGTATAAATAGTGTATACTGGTGTATAGATCAGAGATGTATATACATCTATATATATTGTTGATGCAATAAAGTATGCATTGTTGGTCAACTTTTTCAATTTCAACCAACAATTCAAAATTTTAGATATGAACTCCTCTGGATGTATCGATTCTTTTGATATAATATTCACTCAAAACGATTCACATTTACGACATGTCAAATTATAAAAATGATTCACGTTTTCCTCCTCTGTTTTTCTTTAATGGCGAAAATAGCATAACAATAGACTAGTAGTGATGCCAAAATTGAAACAGCATGAGGTAATTTAAAGAAGTTGGAAGAAAGCAAATCATGTTTTACTTCATAGCTACCGTCATCGTCCACTTTCAATTGTCCTAGTTTCCTTTTTAAGAGTCAAACTATAAAAACTTTAACAGTTATATTGCGATGTGTTTTTTCGTCATATTGATATGAAAAAAATGCAATTTATAGTATTTTCGTATAGTTTAAATTTTTTTGTTTAAAATGTCGAATTATGTAATCTAATTTAACTTTGAAAATTAGCTAAATTGACTTTCGAAAAATGTAATATGACAAATAAAAATGGACAGAATGAGTAGTTATTTTCTTCTGTGTATGACGAAAGGAAGGTTCCAAGAAAGTAATTAGAAGGGAGTTGGAAATTTCCTACGCTGGCTAATGTGTTAAAATTAAGATAGCTGACTGGCTAATTGAAATAATAATGAAAATTGTACTAATTCTGGTTAATAAAATTTTTAATTATCCCAAATATAAATGTATGTTTTGCGACAAAAATTTAGGAAAATTATTCATAATAGCAAACATTTAAATCAAATTAAATGTTATCGCTACTGTTTCATTTAATTCTATTTCGCATCTAATGTTTCATTTTTCTTGCCATTCAAGTGAGACTTATTGTATACATATACAATTGACAAGCCTAACACAAAAAACATATACATATACAAATAACAACTAATAAAATTTTGTATTTATATACAGATTCAACAATTTATATATATATATATATATATATATATATATGAAACTAATAAAAAATTGTATTTGTACAAAGATTCCACACACACACACACACACATTTATATATATATATATATATATATATAAAATTGACAAGTTTAACACAAAGAACATATACATACACAAATTGAAGTAAATATACAAACACAATTTTCATAGACACAGACGAATTGGCGTCGCGATTTATACAAATCAGAGGCTCTATAGCAAATAAAATATAGCTATAGAGCGCAAATAACAAAACTATATCTATAGAGCACTAATATGATTATCCGTGACACAAGAATTAAAAACGAAATAGGGGCGAAGTCGAAATAACCCCACTCCTGATTATTTACAAGACTCGAGAACTAAACTGGTCCAACTAACTCCGGGCTGAAAACTAAATTGGGCCTGTTCAGCAGCCCAATGATTCAAACAAAATCATAATAGGGGGAGTTTCCATAAATAGCACTATTTATGCCCCTGTGGTGATATCATTAAGTTTTTAAACATAATACGAATAATTTTAAAAAAAATTAAAAGGCCACCTCAAAAATAATTATAAATTATTATGAGCAGCTTTCAAGTATAACAAACATAAAAATCATATTTGTATATTATAACTATAGTTTGCATAATTGTGCTCCATAACAAATTTTATGTTTGCTATGAAGCTTTTGATTTGTCTAATTCGCTAGATACATCCAATTTTATACAAATTGTTCAGTTTTGTATAAATTCATTTATACATTGTAATTTATATAATAAGATTTGCATTTGTATAATTATAAGTGTATATGACAGTATATAGGATGAAAATATATGTATTTGTATATACACTTTCCTCTCGCTTTATACAAACACAAACACATTTTATATCGAAATGTATAAAATGCCTAATTGTATACCGAATCAGATGGCAAAAAATGGAATGTTTTCTGCGAATTACAAATAAAATATATTATGGCTATAGCATTTAATTTGAATTATTAGTTTGTTATTTCATACAATTTTCCCAATTATGAGCAACTTTATCAACATTAGTTCTCCTTCGATATATAATGGTTATCGCCAGAAATTCTTAATTATTAGCTGAATTAATATAAACAATTACAAGCATGGGCAGATTTTTCTGCAAATAGACATATTATAGAATAAGGTTTTAATTATTCACATTTAATTAAGGTCTTAATCTTAATTATTTAGATTTCAATTATTAAATCAGTCTATTTTATATGTCTGAATTTTAATCATTCAGATTTTAAATAGGATAATTGCAATACTATAAACTACTGAAAATGACAAAATAGTACGTTCAAATCATTTAAGCCAGCAATAATAATATAATATAGTATTTGATAATTGAACCGTAGAAATTGACAATCATTTTAATTAAATAGGTGATGTGTATTTGAGAAATTGTTTTATTCTTGTGTGTGACAAAATTAAGATATGAAAAGTCAAAACATCCAATATCTTCATTCAACAAGGAAGACACAAAAATAAAACTAAGATCACAACAAAAAGGCAAGCTATTAGTACTTGACACCACACACATCCATGGTAATGGAGTTTCAATAATCAATTTTCCTATGGCTATGATGAAAAAAAGATTTCACCACATTAAGTCTAGTATATGTAACCTTGCCTCTCTACAAGCAACTATTTTCACAGGTTGAATCAATAACCTACTTGTCACAACTCACAATAAAACAATCTTATCGTAGCCTCGGCCCGAGACTTCCCTTAGGATAAAAAATTAATAATGGACCGTTAGTTCGACAATGTCCAAATTCCAACTAGGGAAAATTGTATGTAATAGCAAATTATTAATTCAAATTAAATGCTATAATCAAAGTTTGATTTAATTGTAACCCGTCGCAAACTGTTGTCATTTGCCTCTCTCCCTGAAATTTTCGCTCGCCACTCTCCATCTCTCGCTCGCCAGTCTCTCCCTCGCCTCTCTCACGTTATACAAACACAAATGTATAAATTGCGTTTCTGTTTGTATAAAGCGAGAGAAAATTGTATATACACATGCAAATACATATATCTTCGTCCTATACACTTATAATTATACAATACAAATCTTTCCCTGCCCAATTCTCTGTTGTCTTTCTCTCATTCTCGCTTTATACAAACACTGATTATACAAAATACAATGTATAATTTGTGTTTGTATAAAGCGCGCGAGAGAGAGAGATTTGATATAGAAACGTTTTATTTCGATTCAATTGTATACAAATTCAAAATTTATGCAGATATACAAACACATAAAATTGAATTGAAAGACTGCCAGCGATTTATACAAACGAGAGACTGCCAACGATAAATACAAATGAGAGGCTGTCAACGATTTTATACAAATCTAATGCCCCCAGCTATTTATACAATCTGATGTTCCATAGCAAACTTTATGTTTGCTATGGAGCGCAACTATACAAACTATAGCTATAACATACAAATATGATTTTTATGTTTGCTAAATGTGAAAGTTGCTCTTTCAACCATATATAACCTTGACAACAAAATATATATTATTGACAAATTTGTGTTACCATCACTTCAAAAATTAACACACATTAGGAGAGACCAAATCCTTGAAAAGAATCTTTCTGATAGATACACTAAGCAATAATACAGATTATTGTAAGAACCATGAGCTTCATCAAGTATGATTAGGACTTATAGTTCCACAATTAATTATTTCCCGTACCCGACCAGATTAATGTGAAAAAGAGTGATATGTTTTTGCAATTTAGTATGATTTTGTTCTTGAGATTGACCCATATAGGAGTCAGATTCAATGAAATTTGTTCTCAAGTGAATTTAAGGGTGTGTTTGGTATGAAGGAAAATGTTTTCCTAGAAAATGTTTTCCTGGAAAACAAGTTGATTTTTGACTTATTTTCTCATGTTTGGTTGGTGATTAGAAAATATTTTTAGTGTTTGATTTATGAATGAAAAATATTTTTGAGAAATATCTTTTATTTTTACTAGAGTAGAAAATAATTTTTCAAATTGAAAACATTTTTTAAAAACAAACTTAAATATTTTTTTTTGGGGGTGGGTGGGTTGGGG
>NW_006239298.1:251183-274755 GCF_000226075.1 Solanum tuberosum | reverse complement strand
GGTGGTAGGGGGTGGGGGTAGGAGTGAGGGTGGGGTAAAAAAATTGAATTTAAAAACAAGCTTTAAAATTATTATTTTGGGGGGTGGTGGTTGGGGGCAAGTTTGAGGGTAGGTACAAAATAAATTGATTTTTTCAACAAAAAAGTAATTGTAATTTGAAGTTGGAAGAGAGTTTTGGAAAATGTTTTCCATAAGTTTTGAAGAGAAGTCATTTTCCTTAAATTTGAGGAAAATGAGTTGATTTGAAAAACATTTTCCAAAACATTTAACCCAACCAAACATGAGAAAATTGGAATTTCCTTCGTACCAAACACACCCTAAATGTAATCATATTTTCAGTGTTCCTCAAAAACTCATGGATACAGTAAAACGAGATTATAACAATACAATAAGGGTAAAGAAAAGGAAAAGAATTTTAGACCCCACAACAACTTTTCACATGAAGAAAGTGCATCACAAAATGTAGAGTATATTATATTTTAAATCTTTTTAACGGTGATTATGTAGTTTTTTACAAATTTGTTTTTAGTTTTATGTTAGGAGAAATCTTTATTTTTACGCCTAAAGATAATTTGAAAAAGTCATTTTTTCTATTCAATTTATAAATAATCAATAAAAAAGATTAATTATTCATCAAATTGACATTCCCTCCCTTGTATAAATTATTTTGTTAAGCAATACAAGCAGTGGCGGGGTTCATCCGAATCCCCTTCGGCGGAAAATTATATTATTTTTATATGGTTAAAATATTTTTTTAGGTATATATAGTAGATGTCGAACCCCCTTCGACTATTTCGTGTATCTATTTCTTCAATTTTTTTAATTCCTTACTGATAATTTTGGCTCCGCCACTGAATACAAGAATGATTAACATGCATGAATATATTCATTGAATGAAGATGACAAATTATTTAGGAGTCAAAAAATAATATATATAACTCTGTACACTTACCGATCGAGTAGGAACTTCTTTGAATTCACCTATTAAAGGCAGACAGGAATTTGAAACTTTGTACATCGACTGGGGTCCACTGCAATAAAAAAGAGATATTTAGTGGCAATAGATTCTCATTTAAAAAGTATTTATTGGTAATTGAGTTAAACTCATACATTCATAATCGCTAAAGTCTTTAACAATATATTTATATAAAATATTGATTATAAATATTCATATTTCACTAAATATAATATAGCAACGATTATATTCGATAAATAATAGCGATACTATTAAAAGATAGCTGGCCACTTAATTTAGTAAAGTAAATCAATTAGAGCTAGCCAGTCACATCCACTTAAACTCAAACCTTAACATTCATCTTGGTCCACAAATCTTGGTAGGTGAGAGACCAAATATTAACAAATAACTACATCATTTGTTAATTTGTCACTAAAATATCTCTAAACTATGGGCACGTTAATGAAACCACTGGTATCAATAAGTTTAGGAATCTATAATATTTATAGGGAAGTGCTAAACAGTCAGAAAAATATGGCCAGAATTTGACCAGAAACGTATAAAGACTATACTAACCTTTCTATTCTAAAATAAATTGATTTTTTTTTATTTTTTAATTAAAGGGTATTAAAGTGTTTGTTATTCCCTAAAATTACAATTCAATTAGAACACAGATTCCAAGACTTAGAATAGCAAAAGTCATATACCTTGGGACACAAATCTAGAGTAATTCTTTTTTCCTTTTCTTGTCGACACGATCACTTCCTCTCCAAAAAAATATATAAATTCAACTGAAGTTAGGGATGAGTTGTTCCTGCTGAAGTATTCCTATCTTATGGATTTAGTGAATTAATTAACTGTTTATGCTATATTTTGACAACTCGTGTTTAAATCAGCGAATTTTCTTATTTTTAGATGTATGTTCTAAGATAACGTTAAGATTGCATTAAAGGAGTTAATATCTTAAAAAGTCATTAAACTATGAGAAATTATCTAGCAAAGTCATTAAACTTTGTTTTCTATCAATAAAATCACTCAACTTAAAACTTTTATCTTTAAAAATAACCAACTACATTTATCATTAAAATAAATTTGGCATAGCAAAATAAATTATATTTTATGTCATATAAATTACATGGACCCAATAAATAAATATAAAATAAAAATAAAAATTGTCCCGCTTATCTGTACTCCCGTTCTTTTGTTTATTATCAAATTTTGGATATGAAATTCAAATTCATAAGATATTCAATATCACATTACAACTAGCTAGCGAATATATGCACTGAAATTCTATAAATCGCATTAGGGTTGCACATTATTACTTGTATTTTGGCGTATACATTATTACTCATTTACTTGAATCAACATATATGTACTGGAGTATCTAACTAAAGTAACCAATATATAATGATCACTTTAATTAAAAAATGAATAAATAATCTTATACGAACAGTGGCTCAAAGTGTAGAAATTGAAAATTGAAGCAATATGGGTATAAGTCGAATTTATACTGGGCGAGCCGACTAAAAAATACTTATAAGATTTTAATTGTGGGATTCAAATTTATATGGTAAAAAAACATATTTATCATGTCAGATGTATCTCAATGATAAATTAAGGAGATCTTTTAAAATTTTGTTTATTTGTCATGAGGTCCATATTTACATGGCATATAAAATAATTTATTTTGTCATGTCAAATTTATTTTAATGTTGAGTGATTTTTAAAAATAAAAGCTTTAAGTTTAGTATTTTATTGATATAAAACAAAGTTCAATGACTTTGTTAGATAATTTCTCATAGTTCAATGACATTTTAAGATATTAACTCATATTAAAGCTACTGTGATATATTGATTCATCTTAGAGGTTAATTTTGTTTTCAAGTTATTAAAGGTGGTCCTCTTGTTATTTTGAGTTCTCATTGATTTTAACCTATTTAATCTGATCATTTAACTTATTTTTAGATATATGTTCTAAAATATTTTGGTTTTTACTTCATACTCTTATTCTTGATATTATCATTTGATTTCGTAGTATAAATTGAGAACACTTGCGTGAAGAACTAAAGCGTTCGATCACTTCTTATCCTCTATATTACGTTGATTTGATAAATTGTGAATCATTACTTATATTTGTTACTAAAATGACCTTCAATTAAGTAATTTTTTTAATTATTATGCTTAAATAAAATTAAACTATATAATTAAATAATTTTAAATGTAATTTATAAAATATTGGGATAATGACAATTCAAAACACATTAGACCTGATAATGTTGATAGTCATATAAATCGTGTATAGTTCATATATGTCGAACCAAAGAGAGTCAGACAATAATAGTATTTATCGTACAAGTCTTATCCCCTACATTACGTCGATTTGATAAATTGTGAATCATTACTTATATTTGTTACCAAAATGACCTCCAATTAAGTAATTTTTTAATTATTATGTATAAATAAAATTAAACTATATATTTAAATAATTTTAAATGTAGTTTGTAAAATATTGAGATGAAGACATCTCTAAATACATTAAACCTGGTAAATGTAGATAATTATAGAAACCATGCATAAAGTTCATATATGTCGGACCAAAGAGAGTTAGACATTGATAGTATTAATCATATAAGTCTTTTCTCCTATATTACGTCGATTTGATAAGTTGTGAATCATAACTTATATTTGTTACTAAAACGACCTCCAATTAAGTAATTTTTTTAATTATTATGTTTAAATAAAATTAAACTATATAATTAAATAATTTTAAATGTAATTTATAAGATATTGGGATAACGACAATTCAAAACGCATTAGACCTGATAATGGTGATAGTCATATAAATCGTGTATAGTTCATATATGTCGAACCAAAGAGAGTCAAACATTAATAGTATTTATCGTACAAGTCTTAATCCCCTTATATTATGTCGATTTGATAAATTGTGAATCATTACATATATTTGTTATCAAAAATAAAATTAAACTATATATTTAAATAATTTTAAATGTAGTTTGTAAATATTGAGATGAAGACATCTCAAAATACATTAGACCTGATAAATGTAGATAATTATAGAAACCATGCATAAAGTTCATATGTGTCGAACCAAAGAGAGTCAAACATTGATAAGTATTAATCATACAAGTCTTTTCTCCTATATTACGTCGATTTGACAAGTTGTGAATCATCACTTATATTTGTTACTAAAACGACCTCCAATTAAGTAATTTTTTAAAATTATTATGTTTAAATAAAATTAAACTATATAATTTAATCATTTTAAAATGTAATTTATAAATATTGAGATAAGGACAACTCAAAACACATTAGACTTGGTAAATATCGATAGTTATAGAAATCATGCATATAGTTCATATGTGTCGAATCAAAGAGAGTCAGACATTGATAATATTAATCATATAAGTTTTATCTCCTATATTACATCGATTTGATAAATTATGAATCATTACTTATGCTTGTTACTAAACTGACCTGCAACTTTGTGATTTGTTTAATTATTAAGTTTCAACAAAATTAAGATAGATAAATAAATTTTTTTTAAATGTAATTTGTAAAATATTGGGATAATGACAACTCAAAACACATTAGACCTGATAATTGTCAATAGTTATAGAAATCGAACCAAAGTGAGTCAGACATTAATAGTATTGATCATACAAGTCTTATCTCCTATATTACGTAGATTTGATAAATTGTAAATCATTACTTATATTTGTTACTAAAATGACCTCCAATTAAGTAATTTTTTAATTATTATATTTAAATAAAATTAAACTATATATTTAAATAATTTTTAAATGTAATTTGTAAAGTATTGAGATAACGACAACTCAAAATACATTAGACCCGGTAAATATCGACAATTATAGAAATCATGTGTATAGTTCATATATGTCAAACCAAAGAGAATAAAATATTAATGTTATTAATCATACATGTTTTATCCCCTATATTACGTTGATTTGATAAATTATGAATCATTACTTATATTAATTAAGTAATTTTTTTATTATAATACAACCAACAAGAATATAATGTGATTCAAATTTTTTTTTTTTTACTATTGATCTCACAATTATTATTTTTAAAACATAATTTGAAAACATTTTTTTTTACAGATTGGATGACGTCCAATCTACTTAATGATCAATGTTTTCTTTGGTAGAATTTGTAGTATTTTCCATAATTGACTATGGAATCCTCAATAGTTAAAGTCATTAATTATTTTCAATATATTGAAAACATGATGGAAGAATATAAAGATTCCAAGAATATATTTAATTTTTAAGTTAAAAGGGTAAAAATATCTAAAAAGAAACTAGTTTATAGTGTGAATGGGTCTTTTTACCATTCTGGCCAAATTATGGCCAAAATCATATTTATATAGGATATGTTAAATATTCATAAAGCAGAAATATTGGAGCAAAGATGAAAATAGTAAACAATCTAAAGTGAAGTTGGTATAAAAGTGAAGATAATTAATGGATAATTATAAAAGAGTACTCTAATGCAACTAAATTAGAAGTAGTATTATAATTCAAAAGTCACAACAAGTAAGAAGAGAAAGTAAAGTGGACAAAACTATCGACAATTTGGTAAAGAAAATTAAATATAAGGTATCTTTTTGCAACATGGAGTAAGAAAATAATCTTCAAAAAGGCAAATTTTGGTTTAGTTGCAGCCATCATTTGCCTTTGATTTCACGTTAAATTTCGAGAAGAAATGCACGAATCAATTGGTGTCATCAACTCTTTTATGACAAAGGGTTTGACTGAGTACAAAGTTAAAAGAAAAAATTAGTGCAATTATAAAAAGTATCTCATTTATACAATAAAATGAAAAATTTAAATTACATTATTTCCAAGTATAAAAAGTTTGTTATTCTGTTTAGAATATACCCAAAAAAAAAATGTACACATGGATTAAGACGAACAGAGATAATAATTACTACTATTTAAAAAATGTTAATTATAATATAGTAGTTACAAATTATTTGGGCTCTATATTTTGCCTTTTTACGTTGGAGATAAGTCTAGGAGTGAATCAAAGTCAAGAATTAACTTTTTAATTCAAATTAGCACCTAGTTCATGAATCATGATTTCTATGATTTGATATATGTATCTTTCAAGAATTACACTTAATTAATTTCTCCCAAAGACCAAAAAAAAGGTAAAGACGGTGCTTTGATAGTCCGATTCTTTTGATATATTTTTTATTTGTCTTTTTACTCATGGTCTTTCGAGATTTGCTTTGCTAGCTTCTCTGTGACACCAGATCATTGTGGTCCTAACAAGTGGTATCAGAGTCAGGTTCAATGGTTCAATGATGGAGCCAGGTTAAAACAGGTGTTCATCTTGGCGGGTTGAGTTCTAGTTGCAACTTATTTGATAGTAATGAAGATTTTTGTTGAAGAAATATTTTCAGAAATGTTATTTGTGTCGAGACATAGATTTTGCAGAGAAAATTATGAAGAGGAGATGCAAATCGTTGAAAATTATGTAAAGAAAATGAAGCAAATTTATTTGTCAGAAATTCAGGCCAATAGAAAGATTTGTTAAGTATGAATTATCCTAAATTTCTTGTTATAATATCAAATAATACTCCCAGCTATTAATACCCAAACATAAGTAAAGTTAGAGCGACTTTCTGACATTAGAGCCGGACGAGAAGAGTCGAAGAAATTAATGATACACAATACTAATTGTATATACGAAGCACATATATAATATCAATGTCAACGCAATAAATTAAACTGACAATAAATCAATCATTAGTACGTTAAGATGAAATTTGTTCATTGAACCCATCATAGTACGTTGCGGATTTGGCTCCCCTCCATTACCCCTTTCCTCCATTTCGTCAAGTGGACCTCTAGATAAGAGACATGTGTCTTATTTAAAGTTTAAATGTCAAGATTATATTATATTAACAAATATCATAACTATATTTAAGTCAATTAATTTTAGAAAACTAATCTCTAAATTTGGTAAAAGGTACAATATATTTCATACAATTAATTTCATCTTATATTTTTATATTTAATTATTAAAATTGTAGAACATGAAACGTTTATATTAATTGTGATAAATAATAATCTTAAAAAATATTTGCATCTAAAACAATGTTTTATTTATTTTCACACAAAAAAAATAAGATAAAAGAATATTTTTAAAAAACGTATATTTTTTTCCTTCAAACGTACAATAGCCACATTTTCTCCTTGGAATAATTTTGGTATCGTTTAATTTTTAAAAACTTTTTGTCTTTTTATTTTTTAGTTTTGTTTCGTGTTCTTTTATTTTATGGGTTTTTTTTTCAACATTGATAATTCTTCACTTTTGTTTTTGGTTTCACAACATAGTATAATATTTCAAGAATAAAGTTTACTAGTACAAAAAATTGTTTAGTTGATTTTCCCCTTAAATATCAAACAATTTAATATTTAAGTATAAAAATATAAGATGAAATTAATGATATTAATAAATATCAAATTTTGAATGGAATATATTATAATTCTTACCAATTTTGGAGAGTAGTTTTCTAAAATTAATTGACTTAACTATGATTATGATATTTGTTAATATGATATAATCTTGACCTTTAAACTTTAAATAAGACACATGTCTTTCATCTAGAGGTGTACTTGACGAAATGGAGGGGAGCCGGATCCGTACGTTGCATGCACAGGCGACAAATTGGTGTACATTATATAGTCAGTTTTAGTTATCCCCCACAAGTCAAGTGGACTTGAGCTGTGTGAAATTTACACCATCCACGGCCAACAACATCACAAAAAAAATGTAGGTATTAATTTGAATATAATAGCGTAAAATGAATATAGACAAATAATATAGTATGTCATGTATGTATAGTATCCCTGTGGAGGAGGCAATTCAAACTCCCCGTTGAACAGGTTATCTTTTAAGTACGTAATAACTAGTTGGCTTGGCCCATTTTCAACACCAATAACAAACAATAAACTGACATCCATAGTGAAAATTAATTTTTATTTGCCGCCCATTGAAATTTAATTACTAATGTTTGTTCATTTATTTTTGTATAAGTAGCAAATAGCAATTACCACCTTATATTAGGAATGTAGGAGTTATTTAAACTTTTCTATTTCTAAAAACATGCAATGCATATATAGTGATGGAATTAATATATACTGTAAGCCAGCTGCATCTAATGTATTATATTAGCTAGGTAAAAATCTCTAATTTGAGATATTTTGTCTTTTTTGATATAATGGAATGGATAAAATAAATAAATTTAGCTAAGGCCTAAGGAATACGTATACTATCCTAATCGTGTATATATATATATATGGAGCTGGTATAAAAAAAAATTCTTCTATGTTATATAAGTTTATTACATAGAAATATGGTATCAGAGCCATGACGATCGAGTATTGATTTATGAATTCAATTGAAGCTACTACTTTCGTCTTAAATTATGCTTACGACGCAAAACAAACAATACGGTAGTAAAATTATGCTCATTCTGAGTAATCCACACTGATGCCAGATCTTAGATTGGTCTCTTCATAAGTTGTTAAAATTACAACCACCACGTAATCATAATAAACATGTTTTTGTTTAAAAAATATTGGCAGGAACATTTTTTTAATAGGGCTATTATCCTAAGGCCTAGACATGGCTGTAAATTAATTAACCGGCCTAATAGAGATTTGAAAATAATTAGTAGCTGTAACAACTCCGATCCAACCATGTCGGAAATAATTTCAAAGCGCTAATCCAGAATGAACTCCAGTTTAATGTCCAGAATCATTGTTTCTTTGCTGTTTAATTAATTTGATTGGCGAATATTCACAGATTTCTACTCATCATGTCAATTAATCACAGTTTTTTCTAGTAATTAATCACATCTAATTGACCATTAACGTCTTACCTGAGACAAATTTCAACTATCGTGGTTAATTATCGCATAATTTTTGCCTTTTCCAATTCACTAAAATAGCTAGCTTGCTCTTGTTTTAGCTGATATTCAAGAATGTAACTTTCATTTTTTCTTTTTTTGGACTGTTTCTGGATGAAAATGTTTCCGTATTAGTTATAATAATCCATGAAATGTGTACCTAACGTTTGTATAAATGGGGGCCATATTTAACGCGTTGTTTAATTTAGTAAATGACAGAGAAAAGAATCGTTGAAAATAATGCATACTAAATTCTTCATAAACTTACGTCAATTTGACATGCAAATTTTGGATATGCTTCAAGACTTGGTTCTTCTCTGGTAACTCCTAAATAATTTTCAAAGAAAAAGTGCACATTGACAGCTGAAGGATCTAATAATTATTTATACAGTTTAATTCTTAACTGGAAATTTAAACCCGACGAAAGCATATCCTTAAATAATACTCCTGAATCCTGATTGTCATTTGGTACTTGCGAAAAGAATAATATTTCCTCCGTCTCATTTTAGGTGGCACTTTTTAAATTTCGAGATTCAAACAAGTTTATCTTTGACCGTAAATTTTTCATAAATCTTTTAAATATTTTGAATTTTCAATTATTGTGACTTATAGTACTTTTTACGTAGTTTACAAATATATAAATTTCATTAAAATTTGAAGATTACATGGGCAAATTCCCGGTCAAATTTAAACAGTTTGACTCTCGAAAAACGAAAAGTGTCACATAAATTAGGACAAATGGAGTAATCTTTCATTCTGCATTTGATTTGAGGTATAAGTTAATGATCTTAAATCAAGTTGTTCTATTATTTATATTAAAATGATAATATAAAATAACCGCTTAAGATATTTTAACTTATGGATCGAATATTTTAGTTTATCCTATCTCGCCAGTCAAAATTACGACTCCTTCCTTATTAGGTGTATGAAGTAGTTGATGCCTATATTTGCATGGGGACTTATAGAGGGCTAGGGTTTAGCCATGTGGCATAGGTGTGGTCCCCACCTTGTTCCTTGTCACTCTACGCTTTCTAATTAATTAGATTAGATATATACTATGCTGTTATGCACACATTATGGAGTACTTAATTACTCGTCCTCCAGCTAATATTCATACATACTTTGATAATTAGGAATAGACATGCATTTTAAGTAATGTTTATCTCTTTCAATTTATTCAAATGTAAATTGACAAAAAATGGAAGGTATATATCACTGCCTAGTTAAATTAAATTTTACTATCATCTAAGTATAGACCATATTTAATTTGAAGAGAATAGACGTCATATTAAGAAGAGTCCAAGTTTATATGAGGTTTCAAGTTCTCAGTTTGGTTCGAAATACTTGCATGCTTTGTTGATCGAGTTTGTTGCATAGGGTTTGTCGTATGTGAGTTGCGGACTATTATACTGGAGTGGGGTTTATTCTGCATGAACTACTCCAATATATATTGCCTAGTCTTGGAAAAATAAGTGTAGCGAGAGTTGGGACAAATTCTATTTTTATAAAAGATTTTTTTTTTATTTAAAAAAAGGTACAATATTGTTTGTCCTACCGATGTTTGGGCCATCTTAGTTAATAATTCATTAATTAGCTGGTTGTTAAACAGTTTAACTTCCGTTTCGTACATAACGTTATAAATTTTTGAGTTTAACTTAAGTTAAAACGTGGCTACATCCATAAGTATCTAATTGAAATATAGTTTGGGCTAGCTCATAAATTTTTAACCATCCAACAATAGGTTGTGAGTAGTGTTTTCCAAATTAGTTGGTGATTAATTACTCTAAGTACAACTTTAGAATCAACATATAGTCTTTATGAACCTAGCTAGGGCAGTTCAAAAAGTATAGTCAAGTCTTTGAGTATAAATGTATATTCTCGGCTTCCAATTCATGAGAATAAAAAAAAATCACGTTCAAAGTCCGTCCCCAGAAAAGGACCACAAATTCAAGTTAAATTTGTCCCAATACAAATTCAAAGCTATCTTTTATAGGATTAAAAATGGATAAAAGTAAAAAAAAAAAAAAAAAAAAAGGGGGGGGGTTCCAATTTTGAAAAAAAAAAAAAGTGGACGGGTTTCCATATTTGCAGTTAATTTTGCATATATATTAGGACTTAGGAGTAGAACTGTCATAGAACGGCTATTTAGATTAATTTGCAATTGTGGTAGGACATTTAGTTCTTATGTGAACAAGTCCTTCGACCATCCAATAGGTTCTTTTAAACTATCTGAAATGTATTAGCCCAACTAAATCATATTCACATTGTATAAGATTCATTTACCTGTAAAAACCTTTGTATTAAAAAATTATTTATCCATGTGACCTTAATGCACAAACTCAATACTTTTAATTAAATTTACCATATATATGATATATCAATAGTTTGACATAAAAAGAAGAATAGGTAGAACTTAAAAGGACGAATTTTATTATATTTCTCATTTTGTTTTGTATTGTAAAAAATGTGAATATGTTCAAAAGAATTTCACGTGCAATATTCTGTGCATGTGTGTGGCCTATATCCCGTCGAACGCCTTTAAAAGGTGAAATAATTCACCCCAAAAGAACCAAAATCCGTATTGTAACATTTCCGTCGGGTATCCTTTTTCCCTTTTAATCTGTTTCAAAATAAAACTTCTCACGCTATACTCTTAGACTTCATCGATCGATAATGGCTCTAGAAGCTATAACGCAACAACAACAATATCTTTATGCGTTACTCGGAACTACAAATTGGAGCATTGGTTCTGGTTCTGGCTCTGGCTCTAGCTCTGATTATCACAACAATGAAGCGTTTGATGAATTTCTTCCGAATAATCAAAATGTAACAGCACCTCAAGAGTACGAGAACTACTCAAATTGGAATTTGCCAGCTCCATTATTAGTAGATTCCCAAAATGAATTTAATCAATGGGGTCAAAATTCTTCCTCTGTTTTAGACCATAATTTTACAATTGTGGATCAACAGGAACAGCAGGCACAATTGGACTCTCCAATTGAAATGTCTAGTAGTACAACTAGACCACGAAGAAGAAGAACAAGAACAAAGAAGAATGACGAAGAGATTGAGAATCAAAGAATTACACACATTGCCGTTGAACGAAATCGTCGAAAACAGATGAATGAGTACCTCTCTGTTCTCCGTACTCTCATGCCTGAATCTTATGTCCAAAGGGTCAGATTCCTTCTCTCAAATTTTATTTTATACTGGTTAAATTGTGTGATCGACTCGTATAAGTTTGAGATTTGAAATTTCTTTATTTGTGAAATTTTAACTCATAACCTGTATGATATCATAAAGAAGCTCAATTAAATCCCCTTCGCCAAAATATATAAATCCTTGAAACTATTATGTCCATTTAATCAAAAAGTTTAAGCTGTTAGACAGATAGAATACACTTTTATTCTAAACTATTGATTTTTCTTGTTACATTTTAAGGGTGATCAAGCATCAATTGTTAGTGGTGCAATTAACTATGTGAAAGAGCTAGAGCAACAGCTTCAATTCCTTAGTGGTCAGAAGCATTTGACTAGTCAAAATCAAGAAGCAAATGGTGAAACTTCTCCATTTTCTGAGTTCTTTAGCATTCCACAGTACTCCACAACCATGTCTGCTGCTACAACTACTAGTGAAAATGTATGTTGTGAGAATGAATATTACAGGAACCAGCAGTTACCAGCAACAGCTGATATAGAGGTTACAATGGTGGAAAATCATGCAAATCTGAAAATAAGGTCAAAAAAGAGGCCAAGATTGCTTCCTACAATTATTTCAGGGCTTGAAAGTCATAGGCTAAGTGTTCTTCATCTCAATGTCTCAAAAGTTGACCAGTTTGTCCTCTGTTCTCTCAGTTTGAAGGTGAGGCTACATCTCAATTTATGTGTCATTGTTAGAATTTCGAGAGTTATAATCAAATTTTTAAAGCTTCTATGTCTGAATACACGGTCAAAGTTTGAATCTTGAAATTTCAACTATGCCACATAAATTGAGACAAAGAAAAAAAGAGTTCAAATTTTATATATTAATATCGTAAATAATATTTTACACCGTTTGATCATTCAAGTAAGCCTGAAATCATGAAATTAAGATGTGTGATCTACGGTGATAGGTATAGATGATCTGATGGTGTAAAATTTTTTTGATTTACATTGACGGTGTATATAACATAAAGCTAAAATCTTTTGAATTTAATTTAATGTACTTGATTTTGTTTATAAATCTGCAGGTAGAGGAAGATTGCAAGATGAATTCAGTGGAAGACATAGCAGCTGTTGTGAATCAGATTTTAAGTAGGATCCATGAAGAGGCTAATTAATTAGCTTGATGTGAGACTATATTTAAGCATCTTAATTAATTTTCCTAGCTATATTGCTTATATTTATGTAGAATTAGGAATATTTGACAATAATAAATCAGAGTTTAATTTTGAGGTCGCAACTTCTAATTGTATTGCCTAGCGTGTTAAAATATTCACTTAACATGTTATTGAAGACATTTTTATTTACTTAATTTATCTATCTGTCTTCATATACATGTATTCATGGCTTCTAGCACATTGAATAAACATGTCAAAGGATTCATTTAAATAAAATAATACCACTCACTACTTCATTAATTAGTTACATTTCTTTAGAGGGAAGAGATCAAAATTTTGTTTAACAATTCAGTTTGCTGACTGTTTGAAACACTTGCTGTTGACTACTACCTCCATGCAGGAGCTGTAATCAATCAATAATTAATTACTCTATAATCAATTAATTATCTTATACTAATCATGATTAATTGTTTGATGATATTAGCCTATAACTCTACTAGAGCCATGTTTATTTTGCACTTTAAAGGGGTTGTTAATTAGATTTATAGAAAGTTACTAACACCTGAATAAATTAAAGCCTTTCTTTTTTGAATATGTGATGGTGCTACTATACTAATACTTGCTATTATTGACAAAAACCATTGCATAAGAAGGGACACATGTCATCCAAAATTGAACCAACCATATTGCACAAAAGTATGGATATAGCTCATTCTCTGTGTTGTTATTGAGAAATCAACGATAGAATTAGAATTTTTTTAATAAGAAAAGACAAATATAAGAAGAAAAAAATATATAATGTAATTCTTTTGTCAGATTGACGGTCCTTTAAGAGCAAGGATAGCTCTCCTATTGCATGAAAAAACTTGACATCTACAAGAGAGAGAAGAACTTTCCCAATAATATACACCGTGAAATTCTATAAGGAGAATCTAGAAAGGATAACATGTACGTATATCTTATCTCTATTTTTAATTTGTAGGGTTTATATGTTATTTTCCATAGACCCCTCAACTCAAAAGAAATGTTAATCAAAGTAGGGTGTCAAGAAAATAAGGCAACCAAATAGCAAGATACGTACAAATGCACTAGTAGATCATAGTAATAGTGTAATACACATAAAAGAATAACTAACAACACCTACTATCTGCAAATGTTCTATCGTAATCCTCAACCTTCCTAAAGAAAATAACTTACTTGTATGACAATATTTACTCCTAATTAATCAATAAACAAATGTCATATGGCTTCTTCAAAGTGGACGGTTAATTATATCCTAGTTTCCGTCTAGAAAGAGCTAGTTTTTTTTTTTTAATTTCCTTGATCAATGCAAGAATGTCATATCTTATTTTTTTGCAAGGGAAGAGAATAAAGTGGATACACATTCTTATATGGATCCACCTGACCCACATAGGGAAAAAAACAGAAAATAATGAAAACCTTATTGCCATTGCTGTAGCTAAAAAAATGAGAAATGATTATGCCTTTTTTGTTTAGAAAGAATAAAGGATTCAAAGGAAAAATCAATTGCAGGTACTGAAAACAATCATGCAATTGGCTTTCTCCATGAACATGTACGTACGACGTTATTGTGTTGGCTCGAAAACCCAAAAGTAAAAAGGTGAAATGTTTTTTCGTTTAGTGGGAATTATATATATTCCTTTGCCTTTATGTGAACAAAGTAAAGGAACATTAAAAAGGTGGTGAATTTTGTGATACAAATATGTTCAACACACAATTAACACTAACAAAACATTCGTTTACAATTTTGTGATATAATCATTTGTTTGGTCAATCTTATAAAATCTACTCCTTTCGTCTCATTTTATATGTCATCCCTTTCTATAAATAGTTGGTCCATAATACTTGTCATTTCACAAAATCAATGCATAAATTAGCATATTGTTCCTTTTTTACCCTTGTGAGTTATTAGCATTGAAAACATACATTTGACTAACTTAGAAAAATTAAGCAGTAAATGATTCATTTTCATTGGTTAAATTAATTAATCAAAACAAATTAATTCATATTCATTGATTGAAACCTTGAGTTCCAAAAATAATAATAAGGGTAAAAGGGTAAAGTTACATAATTTTTTAATGCAAGTGCAAAGTAAAAATATGACATATAAAATGGGACGGAGGAAGTAATATATTACATGAGGTCTAAACATTTTGCTCATCAATTCTAGTTAGGTATATACCAAGAAGCCTCGACTCTAGCTTGTACCAACAACATATTCTCAACAGCTACACGTACACCCTTCCTTCTAAAAGGTGTGTGAATTGTATATTCTACTAATCATTAATCACTCGGTGCCAGGCAAAAAACTAGCATACAACTGGTAACAACAATATAATGTGATACAAATTAAAGCATGCAATTTCAAATCTTAATTTAATCTCGATTATCGAAATAGATGATATTGTAGCCACCTTTTTGACCATATAACAATATTTCATTTACTTTTAAAAAGTAATACCTCCTTCCCATATTAGTAATTCTATTTCTCTTTCACACCTTAAAGAAACATACATTATTAGGAGAGTATTTGATGAAAAAAGAAAACAATGTCCCTTAATTTGAACTATCAATATGTGTGACCAAGTCCAACACAAATTAAAATCGTGAAGTTCCTGGAAAATGTTTTTACCCGAGGAATTTTTATAGCTCAATTGGTTGGTTATTTGAACTTTCATCTGAGCGATAAGAGTTCGGTTCCTCATCCTATAATTTCCTTCATGTTACCTCTTTTCCTACTCCCAATTTAAGAAAAAGAAAAAAAAGATGTTCTTACTCTCGAAATAATTATGAAACAAGAGTAACATGATCAAATACATAATTATTTGATAGAATGAAAATACCCAAGACAAATATTTTTAGGTTAAATCAAGAATCGTTGTTTATCCATGTGGTTACGTAATTAGAATACTTTTTCACACGACATTAATTATATTTAACAAAACAATCATAATCACATAGTTCCACATATATATAGCCGTAAAACAAAGAATTAGCATGGTCTAAATAATGTTTTTATTAAAGTGCTTTTGGTGGACAACCAAATAAATAATTGAGACAAAAATGTCACTGTAATTGAAAATAATGGAAAATGGCCCAAAGAGGATGCTTTCTCCATGTAGAGCTTGACGCAGGGACCTATCTGTTTGTCTTAGATTAATTTATTTATGCATATTAACAACCATAAAGTAATATTATTTTTCGTGTTTCCCAAGGGATATTTTGCATGAAATATGGATTTTTGGGGCGGAGGTAGAGTATTACTTATATAGATTCGGATGAACACATTAACTTTTACTTAAATCTTATATTTATATTAGAAAGTCTATTAAATATGTATAGTAATACTGTAGTTAAGATTGTGTCCTAGTGGTCAATGAAGTGGTTGATCAGAATTCATAATCATGAGATCTCATCAGGTTCAATTCTCAACAGAGACCAAAAAAAAATCACTTTAAATTATTATCATAAAATTTTAAAAATATAAAATTAAAATTCTAGATTCGCCTCTATCCGTTACGAGAAAGAGCTTAAAAGATCAAATAAGATGAAGGATTTTCCTTTTTTTCATACTACGACATTGACTAAATGTGTTAAAATTCAAAGGTCTTTTTGAGTACTTGTGTTTGAACCTTTCTAGTGAAACTCTCTGTAGAGCTCACATGCAAAGTTTATGGAGAGCTACAAGAAAGGCTGTGTAGGTACTTATTCATACGTAAAGAAAGCCTATAGTTTTATAAATAGAAGATTCCAATTTATTTTTCTGTTTTTATCTACTTGTTCTCTTGTGAGATCAAGAATGTATAAGAAAGATTCCTATTTTTTTTAATTTTTTTTTATCAATTGCTGTCTGTATCTAGATTACAGAGTCATGTACTTGAGTAGCATAATATAACCAAATCAAATATATCTAGATTTGGATTAACTGATTATACATATAGTTGAATGATACAACTTTTGTCCAGCTAGTTGAAGTTTCTTAAACAAATTGTAAGTAGTAATAAAAAAATTAAGACACCTTGTGGTGATGGGATTTTTTTTAATTATGGGATCCTATTTCTGCCATTTATACTTCCAATAAACAAATAACAATAAGAAGGAATGAAATAATAGGTGTACAAAGCATTTTGTATTTATACACCCAAGACTCAAGAGGTGTGGTAGACAATCTAACTTAATGGTTTCACTACTACTAAGGTTTTTCTCGTAGCGGGATCAATGAAAAAATTGTGTTATAAATTAAAACATGATGTTTTCATTCATTTTCCACTGCATCAGCTCACTTGGCAAACACATGATGAAAAACAGATTCTCACCAGATGTTGAAAGCTTCCTAATATTTCTGTGAGAACATGACTACTATTTCATGTTTTCTTGTTGATTCAATTAAAATATCTGTAGGATTAGCCACTGAACATTCTTCAATGAAAGAATTTCAATAGGAATATAGTGATTTTCTAATAATGTTTACACGATTCAAATTTGTGATCTAAAAATAATAGAAAAATAATTTTACCATTGTCTCAAGACTCTCCTTTTGATGATTAAAAAGAAAAAGGCAACAAAATGCATGATTTTTTTTCCTATTTCCATAAGATAAGATTCAACAATCAATATTAGGATATATGGGAAATATTTCACCTGTTTACATATTATAATTTTCTAAAATAAGGTACTTAATAATTACCTTTGATCAGCATGTGACTCCGTGACTGATTATTACTGTCAATGAATTAAAAAGAGATCAGTCCATTTGCAATAATATCTTAAGAGAAATAAAAAATAAATTTTCTAAAGTATAGTCCAAATCCAGACAAATTGGAAATCTGGAGATGCAGCATATATATAACAACTTCTGCATACAACAAAATAATGATTAATTGTGGTCGCTCTGCCCTCCAAAAATAAAAAGACCAAAATAGGCTAATTAAAAAAATTAATAAGGGATAATGAGAAGACAAGAAAAAGGTGAGATAATGACTTGTTTCAATCAGACAAAGTTTATACATCATAGTTCAACAGGCTACAAGCAGATATATGGTGTCAATTAAAATTTATCTTAATTGGACCCATAAATATTAAGCTAAGTGAATATTTTTAGAGTTTAAGTTATATATCTACTAATAATATAATTTTGTTTTAAAATATTATTAGGTTTCCTAAAAGAAATCTTAGTAATTTAGTTGGTGAAGGTTCGGTTCCCACATTGTAGTTCCCTTCCTTGTTTCCCCTTTCCCACCCCATATTATTATTTTTTTCAAACAAAAAAAATATTTATAGGCAAATCTTCATAAAAATGAGATTTGAAATTTTATAAGTAATAATGCGTGTATACCTGTGGTAACAAGTAAATGTGACTTGATAGTGTTGATGAAACTTTCATGTATGTTGAACTTTTACTCCTCTTAGCTCTAAGCTCCCTACTATAACAATTAAAGGATTTTACGGTAATTATTTTATGACAATAATATAATTATTGCTATTTTATATTCAGCAATAATAAAACAATATGAGTATTATGTAATCAACATTCTATATAAATATCGTCATAAATGTTTTAACAACGGTAAATGAACACTTTATTATTCAATAATAAAATGATTACTAGTACTATTTGACAAGTCTCACAAACACTGTTATATTCATATATCAATTTGACATGTAATCATATAGATGGAAGAAATATTGGTGAAAAAGAATATGCTATTGCGATATAAACTCTTTGTGCACGATCGATCGTCACGCGGATTTTTGTCAGTGGTTGGTGAATATAAATTTCGTCTTCAACGATGCTTAAAATGTGATCATTTTACAAGTGCAATCATCTTCAAACCTGCCAACAAAAAACACAATCATTTCTGGGACATGAAATTTATTTAAAACAATTTTGGAGAAAAGTTCCTCATTTCATGATATATTGATAATATATGAATGCTGGATAATTTTATATTTTCTTACGTAAAGATATGATACCTACAATTAACTAAATCCCAAAAGTTATCTTAACGGGAGGTTGCCTAAGGGATAAAGGGGCATTTGGATTGTCCTCTTTTAAGCTAAAATCCATAAGTTGGTCATACCTATGGCTTTTAGCTTATTTTTGTATCTTTTTTGCCGTAAATACTTAAAAACATTTTTGTCGTTTCCAAACACCTTTAAAAGAGAGTAAAAAGCCAAAAACTATCCAAAATAAATCAATCCAAAAACCCTTTAAATCCATAAATGCATACAACTATTGTATTTCCCAACCAATATGAAATTTTAACTCACTTTTAAACCTTATATTATCCCATAGAAAATGAAATAATAATTGTATTGTATGCTTCAATTGATAAAAGCAAATGCCGAAATTTTCCCCGGTTGTCTTTTGGGAACAATTGTTTAGTAAATAACGCTATTTCTATTTCTTTTGCAATTTATGAACATTTTAGATCTTATTCTAAAGATTTCTTTGAGCTAATTCTGAAAATGTTATGAAAAAATGTTAAGCTATCGTCTAAAATTTTGTAAGACTTCAGAATACAGCCTAGTATTTTTTCTCAATCCCATGGGATATATACAAAATTTAAACAGTGTCCTAAATAGATCATTGGGAAAATTATATATAATAGCAAACTATTAATTCAAATTAAATGTTATAACCACAGTTTGATTTAATTGTACCCCGTAGCAAACTGTTGTCGTTTGCCTCTCTTCCTAAAATTCTCGCTCGACAGTCTCTCCCTCGCCTCTCTCACTTTATACAAACACAAATGTATAAATTGTGTTTCTGTTTGTATAAAGCGAGAGAAAATTGTATATATACATGCAAATACATATATTTTTGTCCTATACACTTATAATTATATAATACAAATCTTTCCCTGCCCAATTCTCTTTTGCCTTTCTCTCTTTCTCGCTTTATACAAACACAGATTATACAAAATACAATGTATAATATGTGTTTGTATAAAGCGAGAGAGAGATTTGATATACAAACGTTTTATATCGATTCAATTGTATACAAATTCAAATTTTATGCAGATATACATGTTGAAGAAGAAGGAAGCTGACGATTGGAACATGTCAAAGGAACATGTCCAACGAAGCTGACTGACGAGTTTCCAGCACTGCTCTAGAATTAGAGTCGCACTAGGATTAAACTACTTATATTAATTAGGATTATATTATGACTAGAATTATATTATGATTAGGATTATATTACGACTAGGATTAGATTATTTATAATTACATTATTATTATTATAGTAGTAGTAATAGGTATTGTAGTAGGACTCTAAGTATAGTTAACTTAGGACTCTACAATTCTCTCCCTATATAAGGAGGTTGTAACTCAACATTATTTTCATCAATACAATCCTTGATTTCTCTAATCCTAGACGTGAGATTTCTAAAATACAAACACATAAAATCGAATTGAGAGGCTGCCAACGATTTATACAAATGAGAGACTGCCAACGATTTATACAAATGAGAGGCTGCCTTAGATTTTATACAAATCTGATGTCCCCATCGATCTATACAATCTGATGCTCCATAGCAAACATAAAGTTTACTATGAAGCACAATTATGCAAACTATAGTTATAGCATACAAATTAATTTTTATATTTGCTAAATGCGAAAGTTGCTCTAGATCATTTGCGTAAATTACCCGAGCAAATGTGAGTCTAAACGTAAATATTCTGGTTGGGCTTGTCATGTTAAGTGGACCAGCCCATTAAAAGGGTAAGCCAGAAAGGCCCAATAGGGGGGGATCCGGCCCGCTCCCCTTCTTACAAAAACTTCAGATTGACTCGTTGTTTCACAATGCAATATAATAATTGGGAATAAACAAATAAGAGATTTTCACTAAACTTGAATCACTGATAAGTGATGAGTGATGACCTTAACATTTTCCAAATGTGAAGTGGATGGGCTACTCTCTTCATCAAAGGTCTCAGATTTGAGGTTTGGAAAAAATTATTGATAGAGAGTGCTTTCTCAAATCAAGGTCCTAGCGTGTGAATCCAAAATAGTCAGACTTCAATGTCAATACGAACACTGGATGAGAAACAAAAAAATGTATTCTTTTATTGTATAAAGCATGAAAACATTCTTCCAGGTGTAAATGACAGGGTTAGTTTGGATTTTTCAAATATCAAAGCAAATCATTTGTGTCAAAATATTAAATTTATAAACTACACCAAACTAATAAAACTTGGGGGTTTTCAGGTTGGATCGGGTTTTTTCAAACGTCCAACTAAACCATTTATGGCAAATTTTAAAATTTTAAAATCAAATCAAACTAATTAACCTCGTATTTTTTCGGCGTAGTATTCATACAAACATATAATTAACTTATACTCAAAATATTTCTTTAGTGCAACCAAAATATAACTATCTATGGTGTTTCTCAAGTCTCAAAAAACTTGAAAAAATATGTTAAAAGATAAAAGTTATGAAAACGTATAAATAATATTTTACAAATCATATCAAAGTAAACACTTTTATATATAAAAAAAATTTAAAAAAATTATATATATAATGTCGGGCTGATTGGTTTCGGGTTGACTTTTTTTAGTTAAAACCAAAGCAACCCAAGTATAATCGAATTTATTTCTAATACCAAATCAAGTCAGATCAAATCATTAGTCGATTTTTTTTCTATTTGCAATTTGGTTCGATGGTTGGTTAGGTATTTTACACCCCTACTTCCTACTCGCAGCTTTGGGCCCATATTCGAAACCTTCTTCTTCTTTAATTTTGGGCCAATGTACACAGTCGCTATATTCAGTATTGGGCTTGTTTCATTTATTTCGCTGCAGATTTACCATAAAATACATCATATTCAAGCACATTATGACCAAATATATTCTTTATTTTCACAACTTTCATTGGTTCTCAAACCGAAAAAAATAATAGTAGCATTTATTTTCCCACCCACAATCGAGATCGTGACCGAGGAGAGATACTCTCCAAAGAGAGGCCCGAACGGAATGAAGTTATACTTAAACAAATTATTCAAAGTGCAATGATGTACTTCTAGTGTACTAGAAAATTCAACATTATTTTCATCATGAAAACTTAAAAAATATTTGACCTCTCCGTATAAGAAAGAAACACTCTAGTATATAATAAGAGTGGAAAGCTGAAAATTGTTCGATAAAACTTTTGGTCAAAAACGCGTTGAAAGGTCAAAGATTGAAATTGGACCCAAAATAAATTGATCTTAATATTGGACATTTACGGCAAAAAATCTGATTTTAACCAACCTCATTATGTACTTTAATTTTCCATTTGATAAACAAAATTAAATGCAGAGATACCAAGAGGGAGGTCAACATATTCAATTTTCTAGAAAATCTAGTTGAGATTCCAATTACTTTAGTGGTTGACTTGGAAAAGTATAACACTTAGCCCAATACCAAATTAATTATCGTTTTTTTTTTCGGAAGAACTTATTTTTAAGTCAAAATTGAATCAAATTAACTTAATACTTTGCATTTAAAAAATATATATTTAAATATTACATAATAAATTCTACAAGTTATAAAAAATTTCATAATGTGATAAAAAAATAAATTTTAAAATAGTAATCAAAGTTCATATAATTTGATTCTAAAGACACGAAATATGACAACTAATATAATACTGGAGAATATTTTCATTCATTACCTCCACTATAAACCATGAAGCAATCTATTGACTTTTAGTTTTGAAGACCAAAAGTTAGATATAAGTAGCATGTCACCAGACGTTGCTTAATTTTCTTCTTAGTATTTTTAAAAGAAGCTAGATTTCAAGGTTTTAATTTAGTGTTTGACGGTAGGAATCGAAATTTTCACTAAGAAGGTTTAAATTTTGAAGAAGTGAACACACTAACTAGTCGGAAAAAGTTTGTTATCTAATAAATATACATAAAAAATAATTTTAATCATATATAAATAATCAAACGCGATAAAATGTTTTGTTTGTGGTCAACATATGGGGCACAACTTGCAACCAAACCTTGCTTGAGGGTTGGCGGCTACTTATTGTCAGATCGGTGTATATATCATTAGAGACAAATTATTCCCCATATGTAAATAGACCATTCAACCACCTATCTTATCTATATGACTATACCTAAGTTTTTCACATGTTGATGTACTAAGGTGTTTGGTTTGAGGGAATTTTTTTTCAAATAAAATATTCTCTTTGAAATTTCTAGAAAATAAGTAATTTTTAATTAATTAATTGGTGTTTGATAAGTAAGCAAATTAAAAATATGATTTGAAAAGTATTTGTATATATATATATATATATATATATATATATAATCTAAGCGATCGT
>NW_006239298.1:240186-251037 GCF_000226075.1 Solanum tuberosum | reverse complement strand
ATATAATCTAAGCGATCGTTGAAGAGTTGTGAGAGGATAGAAGTGGGGCTCGAGGGGAGGGTTGTTTGGGATGAGAAGGAGATAATAAATATACAATGTTATTTATGAAAGAAAAAAAGAAGGTAGATTTACCTTTACAATTAGAAATGTGAAAATATATGTTTGATCCGCTTAATTGGATGAAAATTTTAAATAAGATCATGCATTTTAAGACAATTATAAATTTTGAAATACAGTGGTCTCGACAAATAAAAGCAAGATAACGAGCAGTGACATGAAATACATGTCATGGTGGACATATGCCTACCGAATTTCGAATCAAATCTTCTTCTGTTTTCTTTTTTATAAATTTCCCATTTGTCACTCAACGATGAAAAGGTGAAACTGACATTAAATCCTTTTATTCCAAAGTCTCACTTGCGACGGTGTTAAGATCACATCCATTTTGAAAATGTACACTATACAAATAAAAGTGTCAAACAAGAATCGTTATGTTTCGTCCGTTTATATGTTCCTAAGCCAACTTGGAGAATAATATCTAGGAATATCATGGTGTATAAGTAATGACTATCAGATAAATGGGTTTTAATATCCAACAATAAAAGGCTTAAGTAATTTAATGTCGTCTTTTAAAAGTTGTTTGAATAAATCAGTCAATTTACAATCATTTTAAATTTATTTATTTGTTGCTCCTCGCAACAAATAAGCATGAACCATTTAATGACGTATGTACCCGAATAGTCCAAAGTACCGATAGTTAGTTCTTAACCTTTCGATCAGAAAACAATGTTAATAAAGACGTATAGATATACTATTTTGTTGTAGGGAGTATTGTAAGTTTCCAAGTAAATCTATTATATGTAAGCACATTTTAATTTTATTCATACACGTTATTTTTATATGGTGGACCATTGTAGTTATGAAGTCAAAAAATAATGAGCGGAAAGTCCAAGTTTGAACGTGTTTATATTCCAAAATAAATATAGCGGCAATTGTACAATTCTTAACTCTATATTCTTCAACGACTTTAGCTTATACGCCACTTAAATTTATATCATGAATTATAATTATTATTCTAGAGACTTCTCACCAGGATGCTTTTGCTTTTCTTCCTTTTTCTTGGACAAATTTATAATAAACTTATGAATTGTTATAATTGCTTACGTAGTTCCTGAAGTAGATCTAATTAATTTAAATTTTGTTCCATGTTGACTACGTGGGCTGACACGATACTTTAATAATTTGCTTTGAACATAATTACAATTTAGCAAATAGTCAAATTTAGAGAAACGTCCAAGGGTAATATTTTACCAGCTGATTAGAAGTATTTATTCCTAAGATGTTTGAAATCGATTGATCACCATTTGTGAATAAGGGTTCCTTTAATATATGGCCTAAATTAAATTAGTTTTACAAGGAAAATTTTGATTCAAAATCATACTATACTGAGATACGTGACTGGTCATAAAAAGTTGGTGGCGTAAAATTTTACACAATATGCAGTAATTTATGTGTGTGACGTTTTATAAGTGTAGTTTCTAGATGTCATGAGTCATGACTTTTGCTCTAAAGGAAGAAACAAAATTACTCTAGGAAAATATAAGGGGAACTTTCACATATAGCCACTCAAAAATAGCCTAATTACTCTCCATAGCTATAGTTTGATAATTACAATTCGTAGCTACATGTTATATGGAGGAGAGAGGCGAGCGAGACTGGGAGAGAGAGGAGAGAGGCGAGAGAGAGGGGGCAAAGAGTGGGGAAAAGTGAATTGTATATGTATATAGGTTAGATAATTGTATATTATACATATGTATTGTATATATGGCAAGCGAGTTGGGAGAGAGAGGAGAGAGGCGAGAGAGAGGGGGCAAAGAGTGGGGAAAAAGTGAATTGTATATGTATATAGGTTAGATAATTGTATATTATACATATGTATTTGTATATATATCAAGTGAGATTGGGAGAGGGAGGAGAGAGGCGAGCGAGAGAGGAAAGAGGGTGGGAGAGAGGTGAATTGTATATGTATATAGGTTAGATAATTGTATATTATACATATGTATTTGTATATTCTAGCGAATTATACATATACAAACGTGGCAAATTATACAAACTCAAAGTCAGCCCGCGTAATTAATGTATAATGTTAGTCGTGAGGGGTAATTATAGCAAACTATGGCTATGATGAGTAATTAAGTAGTATAAGTTTGCTTAACCGCGTAATTTTCCCAAAATATAATATATTATTGATATGCTATTTATTATCTAAATTCTTTTTAGTCCATAAAAATTGGGATAATATCTAGCTAAATTGACATATGATAAATTATGTTAAAAGATATTTTTATTTAAATACATATTTTTTAGGGGAACTTTCGCAAATAGTCACTATAATAAACTTAATTATGTTTTATAGCTATAGTTTGCATATTTACTGCTGTAGCTACAGTTTAAGCTGACTCGTTTGTATAATTCGCTGGTACATTTGCATAATTCAATTATTTTTGTATAAATTTGAAATAATGAATTTATACAATTACAAACATCAAAAGTGTAAACAGTTATACAAATTATATTATACAAATTCCAAATTATACAAAAAGTTATATAAATTATAATATGCAAATTCCAATTATACAAACGTGCGAATTATACAAAATTAAAAAGTTAAGCTCCGTAATTATAGCTAAAAGTAGGTCGCGGATTATAATTAAGACAAACTATAGCTATGTTAAGTAATTAACTAGTATATGTTTACTTATACACGTAATTTGAACTTTCGCATATAGCCACTCAAAATTGTCTAATTACTCTCCATAGCCACAAATTATATTATACAAATTCCGAATTATATAAAACTAAAAAAGCTAAGCCACGTAACTATAGCTAAAAGTAGGCCGCGAATTGTAATTAAAGCAAATTATAACTATGTTAACTAATTAACTAGTAAATGTTTGCTTATACGCGTAATTTTCCCTATTTTTTATTTGATATATTATATATAGTCATAAAAAAGTAAATAAGATAATTAAAGTGTAGCAAGACTTGAGTGAATTGAGTTATAACAATATTTTAGCATAACTCATTTTAACCTTAATAACTCTTAAGCAAATCGGTATAGCATGGATGAAATTGAGGTTCACATTTGGAGTTTTGTGCAATAAGAAGGTGCCACTAACTTAAAAGCAAGTACTATAGAGTAGTAGCTAGATTAATTATGCTATATGGTGTACATTGTTGGCCAATCAAGAACTCTCACGTTCTGAAATTAAAAGTTGCACAAATAAAGATGTTGCGATGGATATGTGGGTATACTAGGAAAGATATAATTGAAAATGAAGGTATTCAAAAAACAAATTAAATTTCTTTGGTGAAGGACAAGATGCGGAAAGCGAAATTAAGATGGTTCAGACATATAAAGAGAAAAAGTATGGATGCGCAATCTGGAACTATAGAGGTTGGCTATGAATAGTTAGAAAGAGGTTGTGGAGAACATGTATGTAGTTGTAGTATTTCTCAGACAATTATCCGTCGTTTGATTTCTATTACTATGTATCTTTTGTGTTTTGTACTTCGATTATTACTTTATTTTGTTGTAGTTACTGTCATATCTCTATCTAATGTTTTGTTACTATCTAATATTTGTGTTCTTTTGTTACTTTTTTGGGATTATTTTTTCTTGAGTCAAGGGTGTACCTGAAACTGTTTTTTTTTTACTTTTGATGTAGAAATAAGGTGTGTGTATATTCTATTCTTCCCAAACTCTACTATATGAATTATAGTGAGTATGTTATTGTTGTTGTAACATTTAAGCGACTTAACAAATTATTAATTTATTAATTTAATTTATTTTAAGTCATTCAAATTCAGTTCAACTAACTCATTTGATAGGTAGAATGTACTAAAATGTCTTTTAATCTTATAATTTTAAAATAACACGTGGAAATTAAAATTAAATATGAACATTATTTTAAAACGGATTAAAAAAGTGTTGTGTTCGAAAGTGATTATACGTCATGCAGAAACTTACAATTACAAATCATATGATTGATAAATAAGATACAAAAAAAAAACATACTAAAAACATATTTTGGCCAAGCTACCTACATATTCTTAGCTAATATTGAAAATAGCATAAATATATTTGGAGAAAATCTCTCCATAAACAAGATTCTGAAAATATTATATTATGGATGCTATTATTTTTTTTATATGAGAATAAATCAAATATGGAAAAGAATTATATTTTTCTTCAAGCAATTTATGATAATACTTTGAATTTTTTTAAGGAAAAAATAAAACTCAAAATTAAAGCAAAAATCCCAAGAAAAGAAAAATAAGACATATAATTGAATCAGAGAAAACAAATATACCAATTAAGCAATTTATTCATGAAGCTGCCTTTTTCAATTCTTTCTGCCAAGTAGGATCCTTCTGCACCATCCACCTCCACCCACCCACCATTTTTATTTTAATACCCTCACGAATCGAACAACAGTTCATTTCATTTTCTTTGATATTCAAAATTATAAAGCACAACACATATTAACTTCGCCGGTCCAGTCCATAATTTATTTAGTATGAGATATGGGAAATTCTATGAAGCAAGAATCTCCTGTTCTTAGTTATCTTCTCTTTGTGTTTCTCTTCACATGTTCTTCTTTAATTGACAAATCAGGGGCACAACCACCAACTACTGGAAACGAGTTTCAATATGCAAGGCTTAGTCCCCCTTTGGCAATTATCATAATTGTTCTTATTGCTGCGCTTTTTTTCATGGCTGCTTTTTCTATTTACATTCGACACTGCACTCAGCCTTCTGGCATGAGCGGCAGCGTCCGACGAGCTCTATCCATGCGCCGCCGTGCTGCGGTGGCTCGTGGACTAGATGCAACGGTTATTGAGACTTTTCCGACTTTTACTTATGCTGAAGTGAAGGATCATCAAATTGGTAAAGGAGCTTTGGAGTGTGCTGTTTGTTTGAATGAATTTGAAGATGATGAAACGCTGCGTTTAATTCCAAAGTGTGATCACGTTTTTCATCCCGAGTGTATTGATGCTTGGTTGGAATCACATGATACTTGCCCTGTTTGCCGTGCTGATCTCAACCCCCAACCGGATGAACCGCCGGTTCAAGTTCCTCAGTTGATCCCAGATGAACCGGGAACTGAACAGCAACAGCAAAACGATGAAGTTTCAATTCGCATAGCGAGCGACGACGAACAAAGTGAACAAGTACAGCAACAGCAACAAGAAGAAGGTTCTGTTAAATCGACAGTGAAGCGGAATTTGAGCTTCAACGTGCCGAACCGGGTTCCCAAGCAAGAAGAAGGCGGCTCAATTAAATCAGGAGTGAAGAGAAACTTGAGTTTCAACGTGCCGATTCAACCACCGAGATCAATTTCCATGAGGCCAAGGATATTCAGCAAATTCAGATCACACTCGACCGGTCATTCACTAGTACTACCAGGTGAGAATTTAGACCGGTACACTCTCAGATTGCCGGAGGGAGTTCGGAAAGAGGTAATGAACCGTGCACTATTGAACCGGGCTAAAAGCTTTGGAGGCACCTTACCAAGAGATACAAGCTCCAGAAAAGGATACAGAACCGGCACCGGAGATGGAAGCAACAGGGGTTCTAGATCTAACAAAAGGATGGAGTGGTCTGAACCGGAACCTAAATCGGACCGGTGGATTTTCACCATGGCACCACCATTCTTTTCAAGAGGCTCATCAATGAAATCACCCAGAGTTGGAGCTGAAGCCGGCGAGGGTTCCACCTCAGGGAGTTTGAGAACCGCCGTTAAATTGCCGTCGTTCAAATGCTTGGAGCCAAAAGGCGATGAAGCCTCTTTGATGTCAACTGACTCGGCTCGACCGCCGGTTTAGTAAATCCGGTTCGAAGTAAATTGTCAGCAAGCAAATTTAAGACTTTTCATGGGCTATAGGAAAGGGGAACGTGTTTTTCATCATAGATTGGGCCCCCGCCTTGAATTAACAAGCCCAAAGTTGACTTTAAGTTTATTTTTTACTAGAAAAACATTTTTGTTTTTATTTTTTTGTTATATAAATGAAAAATTTTAAGGTTTTTTTTTTTTCTTTTTTTTGGTTTTAAAGATTTTGTGCATATCAATAGTTGATGACTTGATGTAACCAAAAAATCACTTGTAATTTTATTTATTTTTCTTTATTGGATAATGTCCAATGATGATGTCAGTGTGTGCATTTTTATTTAATTTTTTGATGTCGTTGTCTTGTGCAATTTTGGTAAAACAGAAATCTAAAAGGAAAAAGTAGAGGTGTCTGATTGGATTAACTTATATTTAGTTGTTTTTTTTATTTTTAAATAGTTTTTAGTTTTAGAGATATTTGAAAAGGTTATAAAGTATTTTTAAATACTTATTTTTAGACCAAATTTTTTTAATAATAAGTCAAAAGGCAAAAAGTTAGGATACTATCTATTTATGACTTTTAACTTATATATGTTAACTTTTTATAAAACCATCCAAACAGGTCCTGATATTGCTTTCCTTTTTCTTTATGTTTGTTGTTCAAGATGATTGATTTTGGTAATGATTTCTTATTGTGTTGTGGTTAGCTAAGACTGGTTCAAATTCAAATTAAGATTATGATTAGATGCGTAAGTCTTGCTTGATGATTGTGATCTATTTTAATTAATATTAGAGGTCTTAAACATTATTTTACAAATATAATTTAGACTAAAACATTTCCCATAGCTTAATAAAAATGGTATAGTCAAAGTCTCGTGCCCCACAGATTTGAGAGAAGACCTAAGACATTGATTTTGTAAATGAATATTTACAACTAAGTTTGGCATATTAATTAATGCAATTTAAATAGTAGTTTATAAAGGACATAAGAATTTAGTTGTGATTTTAAATTCATGGATTCTAAAAATTGATTTCTGAATAAAATATTTATACATATTAAATGAACTTTTTAATTACAAATATTGAGATATGTAATCTGAATGCTAGCTCCGTCCTTGTGAACACGGCATATCAAGTTTTTCGAATAAATAACAGCTATATTTTTTTGTTTATTCTTTTATGAGTGAGAACAAGAGAATATAAACTATTCGCATAAGTAGCCTTTGCTTGTAAGAACAATTGGTTAAAAGTTAAAGAGGACCAATTTTTAAGTATCATCAAAGTAATTATATAATGAGCGACCACGTTCTAAAGGTGAATTGTGACTTGTTTGAATGTCTCGACACTCATTTAATTTGAAGCAGCTTTTAAATTAAATAGCATTAATAATCTGATAAACACTATTAAACTTTATGCCTAAATGGTTTTTAAATGAATTTTAGGTCTAGACTCAACCTGAAAAATTAGCTTGAAAGGTGACACGATTAAAAATTGGATCAAAATCAACGGACTTGGTTGGATTTTTTAGGAAAACCAATGGAGTGTACAATACATTGTCCGAGTTAGAAATTTCATAAATAGCCACTAAAAAGAACTTAATTACGTTTCATAAGTATAGTTTGTTAATTACAATTTGTAGCTATATGTTAGAGGAAGGGAGAGGCAAGCGAGATTGAGAGAGGAAGGAGAGCGGAAAGCGAGAGAAGGCAGAGAATGGAGAGAGGTGAATTGTATTTGTATATCTATTGAATTGTATATGTATATCTTTTAGATAATTGTATATATGTAATTGGTATACATATGTATTTGTATATCTGGCGAGCGAGGTTGGGAGAGGGAGGAGAGAGGCGAGCGAGATTGGGAGAGGGAGGATAGAGGCGAGCGAGAAAGGGTAGAGAGTGGAGAGAGATAAATTGTATATATATGTCATATAATTATATATGTATATTTATAGTTTGTATTTGTACGTGTATAAGAGAGGAGAGAGGCGAGAAAGAGAAGAGAGGAAAGAGACACACATAATTATAGCTAAGAAAATGTTGTGAGTGGTAATTAATTCAAACTATAGATAGGTGAATATATGTTTGCTTATCCGCGTAATTTTTCTTTGTCGTTTTGATTTGGATTGATTAAAATTGAGAGACAGCTGAACAATCCATCGTTTTCAATCAATTAAAAACCAACATAGAATTTTCAAAATTTGTTTGTCTGAATCAGTAAATATACATAAATATACTCCCTATGTCTAACAATACTCATCCACTATTGACTCTGCACAACTCTTAAAAACTACTCCCTCTGTCCCTAATTACTTGTCCACTTTTGAATTGACACACCTATTAAGAAAACAATTAATGACATAATGAGTTTATCATTTTACCCCTATTAATTATGAAGTGGATGAAAAGTTCTACATTTTTCAAAGTAATTAGTCATTTAAATGAGTGTAAAATAGATTTTTAAAAAAAGAATTGTCCTTTCTTGATTTGTCAAAATGGACAAGTAATTAGGGACAACTATAAAAGGAAAAGTGGACAAGTAATTAGGGACAGAGGGAGTATAAATGGAAGGATAATTATACTATATCACTCTTTGAATATTAATAAATACAATGTCTTGAAAAATGTAATAGGAAAATGATTATAATTAATTACAAGGATAAAATAGTAATTAAGTGTAAAAATTATTCACTAATTTCATAAAGTGAATAAATATTGTTGGACATCCTAAAATGGTACAATTGACAACTATTGTTAGACGGATGGAGTAGCTGTTTAGAATCAAACTCGGACATTTACTATTGAATAATTCTACCACTCAATTTCACATGCTCTTTGATAAAATATTTACTATTATTTTTATTAATTATACTCTTCAATTATAATTTTATACTTCAAAAACCAACAATATCCCTATGTTTTTATATATATAAAAAAAAGTGAATGTCAATTTTCCCTCGATTTTTTGGATTGACTCTACACGTTGGTTTTCCTCTATCTATTTTTAGTAGTATGAGGATTGTCGAAGGCCCCAAACCATATAAAGAATTTTAGAAACTTATTAATTCCTCTATCTCTAATTGTTTGTCCATATTTTCTTTTATAGTTGTCTCTAATTACTTATCCATTTTTACAAATCAAGAAAGGACAATTTTTTTTACCTATTATACCCTTAATTAATTATTTTGAAAAATGTAGAACTTATTGAAAATCTTAAGTTTTAAATTCAACCACCTCATAATTAATAGGGGTAAAATGGTAAACTCACTATGTCAATTATTATTTTCTTAATAGGTATGTCAATTTAAAAATGAACAAGTAATTAGGGACAGATGAAGTATCTCCTTTGAACAACTTTATTTCAACATTATTTCACTAATCTTTTTGTCGTAATTATCATAGTCGGAAATGATAAAAAGGTGAAAATTCTTACTTTTCCCACAATTGATTTTATAGGTGATAGGCTGATAGCTACACCAAAATACCCTTATTTGTTCAAACTCCATAGCAAGCCACCAAAGCAATAATTCATGCATTTATGGTCCCCAAAAGGCAAAAGCTATTACTCCTACGATTAGAGGTTCTTGCGTGCAACCAGCTCATACTCCTACGATTCCATATTAACTTAATTTGTGATACAATGTATATTTATTAAGAAAACAATAATTTAAATTATATATTTTAATATTGTCTTTTGTAAAATCATTAATATAACTTTGTAAGTCGTGCAACTTATCTCTTAAAAAATACTCCCTCTGTCCAACAATAGTTGTCCAATATTGACTTGACACACTCCTCAAGAAACTATATTATTGAAAAATGTAATAGGGAAATGACTATAATTAATGATAAGAGTAAATTAAGAATTAAGTGTAAAGTTATCCATTGATTTCATAAAACGGACAAATATTGCTAGACATCTATTTTTAGTATAGTGGACAAGTATTGTTGGACGGGGAGTACCAAACTTCATTAAAGGAAAGAGTAAATATGAAAAAAATATCAAACATCCATCTTGAATTTTTTAACCCCCCCTACCCCCCCCCCCCCCAAAAAAAAAGATTTAGTTAATATGGAATAGAGGGAGTAACTTTTTACTCCCTCTCTGTCCAACAATACTTGTCTACTATTGACTCGACGAGTTAATATCTCTAAAGATCACTCAACTTAGAAAATTTATCTAGTAAAGTATTGAACTTTATTTTATATCAATAAAATCATTCAACTTACACCTTTGTATCAATAAAATCACCTAACTAATTTTATTATTAAAAAAATGGACATAGATAATTAAATTATCTAGATTTTTTTATGGATAAAATTTAATAAGTTAAAATTATGTTATGCTATTACTATATAATTAAAATATATTCTGATGAGCGTTTTCCAGAAAGACGTTGGCTTAATAACAAGAAGTATTAAATTGTTGCAGTCATTGAATTATAAAAAAAAATTTGATGTCTTAATAAAAAAAATTGTTGCAGTCATTAAGTCTATGATAATATCAGTAATACTAGATTCTTAAGGCCCGTGATACGGGCCCAATATAATCAATTATTAATCGTTATTTGACAAATATTAAAAGGTATTTCTATAGCATTCTGATCAACATTAATTAATATTGATCCTGGTAAAAAATTTAGTATTAAAAAATATCAAAAAATAACCATCAAAGAATATAGTGCATTGAATGGTGTTTCTCCTTCCTTAATTAAATATCATAATTTTGAGTTTTGGATATGAAAAAAATTCTTAATAGAGAGCTCTATATCCGAATGGGCAACTCCAATATAAATATGAAATACTGAATAAAAAATATTAAATTAAATTAACCCAATAATATTTTAAAGTATAATTGATATTAGCGATGGGTAGATTCATTTTTTAAGTTGTAAAACTCTGAAGTATAATATTCAATTTATTTATTTATTACTATAAGACACAAATTTAGTAGGATTCAG
>NW_006239298.1:227272-239698 GCF_000226075.1 Solanum tuberosum | reverse complement strand
AATCTGATTAATGTTAAAGTTAAAAATATTCTATTATCAAAATATTCTTATCATTAATGTATGTAAATTGAACATGAAAAATAATTATTATTTCTCTTTAATATTTGATTCGCAAAATTTTTAAAACTATTTATTTAAAAATTTAGTTAGTTTCTTAGTTTACTTTAATTTCATTTAATTTATCTATCCCATTTATTTATTAATTTTTATTTTTATGCTCCCTAATTAAAATATTTTTATTTTCATTTAATACATTTTAAATCATGTTTGTTTCTTTTTATATTTATTTTAGTGCAAAAAGTAAAGGTGTTAATGTAATATAAATTGAATTAAAAATGGGTCCCATCATGTTTAGATAGTACGGCCACTTGTGATTTTTTTTGTGCTTTTGATGATAGAAGTACACGTTGGCCTTCTCTTTCTAGTATTCCTATTTTTTTTAAATTATTTAAAACAAAAATTGACAATACCCCTGGCAATTACTATTCTGCCCTTCAATCATATTTATTTAGTAGTAAAAGACTCTTTGTAAAAGACTCATTTACCCTTGGTTGTCCTTGGGCTTATCTTTCTAGAAAATTCCTCTTTAGTGTGTGGATGATGGATATTATTATTTAGTAGTAAAAGACTCTTTTACCCTTGGTCGTCCGGTCGTCTTCACTCTTCTATATAATAATAATTTATTGGTAGGATAACGTCCATCGTGATACTTTTTAAATTTTACGTACATAATAATATTATAATATTTATTTCACTAATTAAATTATTCATAAATTTTTATGATGATGTTTTTTAATTTTATTTATTTGTGGAGTTAATATTTACATATTAATTTTTAATGATAAATTAAGTTGAATGATTTTATTGATATAAATACCTAAGTTAAGTGATTTTATTGATATAAATAAAATTTAATGACTTTACTACATAAATTCTTAAAGTTGAGTGACATTTTGAGATATTGACTCTTGACTTGTGACACCCGTTAAGAAACAATAAATAATAGAGGTATATTACTATCACTACTAAAAAACTGCTAAAAATGACGGACGACGTCGCTCCAAAAAGCGACGCCATTTGCCACACTGTCCGTCACTTTTTAATAAAAATAATTATTTTTTAATTATTTTACAAAAAGCGACGGACGACATCTCTTAGTCCATCGCTTTTTTTCGCGGATTTTTGCGCCAAATACATATAAAATTAATAATTATTTATTTAATATATATAGCGACGCCGTCCGTCGCTTTTATTAAAAATAATTATATATAAATTAAAATATTAACAACGCTGTCCGTCGCTTTATATTTATTATATTTTATTAATTTTTTTTTTATTATAGCGACGGATGGTATCTTTATGTCCGTCGCTTCTTGGTCAAAATATACGGTCAACTATTTTAAAAAAGCGACGAACAGTGTCTCTTAGTCCGTCACTTTTTGGTCAAAATGTTGGTCAACTTTTTAAAAGAAAAATGACGGACGGGGAGACGTCGTCCGTTGCTTTTCATTAAATATCTGAAATATCAGACGCGATTTTTCCCCATTTTCCCTCTCTTCCTTCTCTCTTCTTTCTCTCTAACTATTCCGCTGTTGCTTGCCACCGCCGTCGCTGCTGTCAACGCCGCAGCCGCTGCTTCCTCTCTCCATTATCTCTTTCTCCTTTAATTTAAGGTTAGGGTTTTATAAAAATTAGTTTTAAATTTTTTCAATTTTAGTTATATTTGATTTTGTTAATTAGTTTATTGGATTTGTGTTTTATTGAACGATTGATTGTGTTTGATAGTTAATGAATATGATTTGGGTACTAGTTTGAATTTGAAAATCTTTAATTTGGTTGTGAATTGGGATTTTTTAAAATTTGATGATTGTTAGTAATTAGTAAATTGTTAATTAGAATTTAGATATTGATGAAGTTTGATTGTTTAAATGTCATGAATATATAGGATGAATGTTTGAATGTCATGAATATATAAGGTTTTTTTTAAAATTAGAACTTGAATATATATAAGTAATTGTAGGATTAGAAGTCTATATATAACTAATTTTTTAGATTAGATATGAATCTTTAATTTGAACTTGAAACTTGAATATAACTAATTTTTGGATTAAAAGTTTATATATAACTAATATAAAAATTATATGAACATGAATTTAATTAATTAGAACTTGAATATAAACAATTTTTTATTAGAAGTTTATATATAACTAATATTAGAGATTATATGAATTTGAATTTAGAACTTGAATATAACTAATTCTTGGATTAGAAGTTTATATATAATTAAGTTTATAAATTAGATAATGAACTTGACTTTTAGAACTTGAACTTATAATTAGAAGTACATGAATATAACTAGTTTTAGAACTTTGATATGAACTTGAATTTAGAACTTGAACTTGATCAACTTGAATGTAACTAATTTTTGATGACCTTAATTAATTAGAACTTAATAATTAAACTTAATTAGAACTTTGGACTTAATTTATAATAACTTGGACTTAATTAGATGTCACGATCCAGACCGTCGTGATTGGTACCCACACTAACCCTCCGATGGGAGAACCACTACTACACCCAAACAAAACAACTAAACAAAAACTAAAGCATTTAAGGATACGAAAATAGGAATAAAAGTTAAACTGAAGTTCCCATAAACTTCCAAAAGATCTAACAATGAACTAAACAAATGTGGAAGAAATAACCTAGAACCTGAAAGTTAATGTACCAAAACTTCTAAAGTTCAACAAGTCTAAACAAGAAGGGAAACAACCCCATACTAATGAACTAAAACTTAATTAGAAAGTATAAGTCCGAAATGGTGGACATAGACGAAAGGAGAGCTCATGGCAGCCTGGAAGAACTGGCTCACCCTTGAATTCGAACGATATTTGATCTTCTAAGCAAGGTCTGTCAGTAGCATCTTAAAGATGCCCTGTAGTCAACAAAGAAAGAGCAAGTGCACTATCAGTACACAACCACAGCGTACTGGTAGGATCACGCGGCTATCCCACTAACTGTAACATATATAAGCCATTACAACAATAAAATCACATGCACGTATAGAGCGTATACAATATTATCAATATTTCCGAATAACAAACAACTTCACATTTCTCAAAATACACAATTATGACAAGTCATTGGTCCTCTCATGAAACCCAAACCCAAACAGTTAGCATATCGGAACGTGGTACCCGATTCAATTATTATACCGGAACGTGGCAACCGATCCCATAATTATGTTGGAACGTGGCAATTGATTCAAGTTAGTTATGTTGGAACGTGGCAACCGATCCATTCAACACACCACAATCACAATCGCAACTTCGCAAGTATATCCTCAAGATCATACATTTAAGTCATGATTTCATGGTAACCATCATTCATCTATCTCATTTACAACAAGTGTGATTAATAATGCAACATTCATATACATACATGTATCATAATGAAGCAAGAACAAACATACATCACACAATCATAGAATAACAACCATCACCTACCTCGAAACAAGCTTGAAACCCTAAGAAACTTGATCCTTTCCTTTTCGGATTCGTTCCGCTTGTCCTTGGTCTACAAACAATCAATGCAATACGAGAATCAATAAATAATCACAAATTACCCGGATTACTAACAATTTCATCAACCCTATATCATACCCATGACCCCAAGTACCCAAAACAGGGTTGTTTCCACCATATAATCTAGATCAAAATCCTCCTCCATCTATAATTACCCATTTTATTACGTTTTACGGATCGAAAATAGATTCGGAGAGTTAAAATCTTACCTTTCGCCTCAAGAATGGTGGAAAATTGTCAAGAACTCGTATGGGGTCGTTTCCTAGATCTCAAAGTTGGAAAGTGCAGAATAAAGTAATTTTGGGATTGATTTACGACCTTAAGTCGTTTCGAACTCGTCACAACGGTCCTCACCGCTGCAGCGGCCCCGCCTTGGCGGCAGAAATCCCGCCCCAGCGGGTTACACGGAACCAGTGAGCTATTTTAATAATTCCAAGACCCCCATTTCACAACACACCTTTAATCAACAATGCTAAGAAAATACTGTTCGCGCTAAGATCGATTTCGGGAGTTCTACTCACCCGAATTCAATTCCGTAAAGTCGTACGGGTTCCTTAACGACTTATCTAACTATTCATGTAATCAAAATCATAAATAAGTCACCCGATTGCTATCGGATTTCCCTACACCTTAATGGCTCGATTTCATCCAAATCTGGACTAGGTTGGGAAATTTCAAGTTACTACGAAAAAATTTTCCGACCCAAAATTTTTCCCAGTTGGCTTTTCTATAATGACGAAACCCGGTTGTTACATTAGAAGTAATATATTTTTTTTTTTGAAATCTTAAACTTAAGTAAAATTGATGAATTAATTAATCTTGAACTTTGTAGATCTTGAAATGTAGTTTTTATGAACTAATTAATTAGATATATAAGTAATAATAAATTTACTTATTAAGTAATTATAAATATATATTAACAATATAAATTAGTTTAATGTAGTAAAATTATTATTAAATTTAATTATAATATAATTGAATATCTATATTTTTGTAGATTGATTATCGTTTGTGGATGTATAATATGCATTATGAAACTGGTGTTGGTTTGAAACCTGAGTTTATTGACGATGTTAGAGATTTTATTGAACATACAATGACACTTGACATTTTCAAGAATATTGAATTGGTTAGGTGTCCTTGTAGTGCATGTAGGTGCTTAAATTTTTTTACCCCAGATACAGTCATAGTTCATTTGTACCGTAATGGATTTAAGCCTAGATATTTAGTATGGATTGATCATGGAGAAAGAGATGGATTGAATGATATGTTTTATAATTCGATGCCTGGGGATGAATATAATATTCTTGCACCACTTGGAACATGATAGGGTTCATGAAATGATCAATGATGCTTTCGGGGTTCAAGATGGGTGATGCATTATCTACCTCTTATTCTTAGGTTAAAGAGGTTGTATGCATCAATGAGGTCAGCCCCACATATGAGATGGCATCATGAATATAGAAGGTTGCCGGGTGTCTTGTCTCATCCATCTGATGGTGAAGCATGAAAGCATTTTGATAATGTATATCCTGATTTTGCTAGTGAACCAAGAAATGTTAGATTGGGGTTGTGTGTGGATGACTTCACACCATTCTCTAATGTTGCTTCGCCTTATTCCTGCTGGTCGATATTTCTAACATATTTGTTAGAAGACTTTATACACATGCTTATCACTCTTGGAGGGAGATTCCAAACAGTATACGCCAGACGATGTTTAATGAATTTAAGGTATATATTTTTTAGTTAAGTTTAATAATTTTAGTATACTTTACTTTTTTTTACTATCGATCTAATTAACGCTATTCAATTTTTTTTCCAGACTATGTGTACTTGGAAGTCGAGGTACAGTTTGATCATTGCAACCACATTTGAGAGGAGGTCATCCGCGAGACTGTCTAGCTGGCTAAAGAAAGTTCGGGATACTGATCAACGTCCGAATTGAATGTTGTTTCACGTTTTTGATGATTTGCGTCTGTATTAGAACACAGATAAGTTTAAGGCAATATCCGAACAAGTAAAAAAGGCTAGAGGCAGTCTTAAGGGTGGCTCGTTGTACACCGGAGGTGCAAAGACCATTAGAACAATTACAAGAGAGATGGTAAGTTCTAATTCAAACTTTTAAATAAATAATAATTAGTTGATTCATATATATCGTTATAAATTTCAGTTTTTATTTATAGGAAAAAGAATTGGGGCACACTCCCATTAAACCGGAGGGTTTCAAGAAGACTCATGTGAAGAAGAAAGAAAATGAGTTGGATCCGGATGTGTGGGTGAAGGAAAGGGGCCGTAACGAACTTTTTGTAAGTTATTTAATATGAATAATATATATTAATAGTGAATATATTTATGATATGTATATATATTGATGTCAATTTTTATATTTAATATACAGAATGAGTTTCATCAGTACGTCGCTGAGAATCTAGATAGTTCGGTCCAAATGACACCTGAACTGTCCACCCAAATTTGGAAAGAAAAAGAGGTAGGGGGACACACAAGGGTAGAATCTATGGTCTACGCTCTCGAAACGATGTAAGACGACTCCAGTCAGGCTTAGAAGATATTGGATCGTCACGTCAAGCAGAGGTACTTGACGGTGTTCAGAATGCTGCTATGTCGGCTCAAATAGCACAACTTACATCGGCACTGGCAGAGTCGGAGCGGAGAAGAGAAGCTGACCAACGAAACATGAGTGCGATCGTTCAGCAAATCAAAGAACAAGTGCTGAACCTCGCTCGTCGACCTACTACTTCGGCTCCCGAGGACACCGACGATAGTGAGGATGAGGAGAATGATTATGTAGATCGCACTCTCTAGTTTAGGTCTCTTTTATGAACTTTTTGAAACACATTTTGAATAACTTTATAAGTTTTTGTATCGTGATTTATATATTTTTGAAGATTGCTTTAAGTTTGATGTTTTATATGTTGTGTGTGATGTTTAGATTATATTGTTTGATTGGGCTGTTTGAATATGAATTGAATTGATTTATATTTGTAGGTGGGCAGCAGAAACTGGAGTAAAAAAATTACAGAAAAAAGTGACGGACATGGTCCTTTAGTTCGTCACTTTTCTGCGATTTTCAAAATATAAATTTCCAGAAAAGCGACGGACTGCGTCGCTTTTTGGAAATAAAAAATAAATGAAAATAAAAAAGAAGCGACGGATTAAAAAAAAATCCAGAAAAATAAAATAAAAAAGCAACGCAGTCCATCGATTTTGGCCGTTGTTTTTTGGCAGTTTTTTAGTAGTGTATATTATCCTTTGACTTTATTAAATTTAATGTTTTGAGAAATGTGTTAGATGATAAATAATATTTAATAGTAAGGGTAAAATAGACACAAAAGATAAATTATCTCTTGATTTTTCTAAATTGGACAATTATTATTGAATAACTATTTTTAGTATTGTGAACAATTATTATTGGACGGATAGAGTAAGTATCTTTATCAATAATCAGTTAGGTACCTTTTGTTATTTGTCCTTTCTACTCTTATTAATTATGCCTACTAAATACTGTTTTTGTCCGAATGGAATTGTGTATTAATGTTTATTAATTACGATGAACCAACACTAAAGCTCCGTTAGGTTCACAAGTTTCTTGTTTGTTTAACTTTTCATTAAATTACTACTTGGAGATTTTATAATACTTTATTATAATACAATATAATGACGTTGAATATTTCTTAGCGAATATTATCTTCTTTTTATCTCTTTGCCTAGAAAAGTGTAGCTACTCTTCGTTGTAGATGACACTATAGTACATGTCATGTCAGCTTTTTGCTAACCAATAATATTTTGTTCGATCAGTTTACGTTAAACAGGTAATTGTTTAATTCGTTAGAAAAAAGGGTTTATGGTTAAGCCATTTATTAGTGCTTTGTTCAAACTTGTCACAAAAACCAGTATATCCAAAGCAAAAGAAAAACAAATAATGAAGATAAATATAAATGTATTATTAAGCTCACTATATAACTCATAAAGAATATGTGATAAGTGAGTTGAGTGCACATCACACGATTCACGAGTTCAAATTATACACAAACACAAGTTTTTTGGGTAAATTATCTATCAAATTTCAAATCGTATACCACTGATAGTAGAACATTTTTTGTGTTATCAAATAATATTTTCAATGAAAAACAAAGAAGAAAACCGTTGTCATAGTCTTGTTGTGTATCATAATTCAACTCATTGCTTTCCTTATCACTTTGCCTCGAAAGCATGTATTCTTAAAAAAACATTCATCAAATATCAACACACTACTAAAAATATCATTACTTTTTCATTGAAAATTTTTGCTGGAAAATGCTCGGTGGAATTAATAAGAAAAGAAAAAATAATACTAGTATTTTACACAAAATTATTAGGAAGTTCTCAATAATTTAGTAAAATTTATTTTCATTATGATTTTTTTTTCCAGTGAGTCAGTTTTCATTGATTCGCGATACAGTGATGGATAAAACCTCTATCTATTTCAAATAGTGACATAACACTCATGAATCTTCCCATATATAGGAAGCAACACTTGTATGTTAAATTTGAATCCAATATTCATAATATAACAATTCAATTAATTTCTCGATTACAATATAGGAGATGCATGTACAAATAGAGAATATTTTGAAGGAAATAAAATTATACAAAAATACTTTTCTAGCAAAAGCATCTCTTCATTTGAGCAATGAATGGATTGAAGAAGACATAAATATCTTTTTGCTTTGAAATTGGAAGATGCCAAAATCATATTGTTTTTAAAAAAGTTGAATCAGAATCTTTACGAAAAGTCATCATATATTTATTTTTTTATGAGAAAAGAACAAATTTAATGCATTGTCCATGCGACACCCAATAATGATACACAAGTGGCCGCTAATATATAGTCAAGCATGAAATTCACATAACTATGATGACCCGTATAATTGGCCTTTAGTTTCAAAATCAAAAAGCTCTTTTTCCAATGATAAAGGAGCACTAATTAAAAATCTAAAAGGCTACTCTGTCACATATTAGATCGTGTATTTTACTAAAAATAATTATCTCATACTTGATCACTTACTAAATTAGGATATAACAGATTAAATTTTTCTCATTTTACTCCGCCATTAATATGATCTTTGATATGTGAACAATTCCAATATTAGCTATTCCTATACAATATACTCTCTATATTTTTTCTAACTTATTTTTATGTGCATTGATATGAATAAAAGACAAAATAATAAAATTATCAACCTATTATTGATTTCTTAATTACGGTGTAAAATAAAAAATGTTCATTGAGGGAGTACTTCACATGTCAGGTGTTCCAAGTTTGTTGCAATCATTTATAAGTTTAAGTAATAATTAGAGATAAAATATCTTTATTTATTTAATTATATTTTCAACATGTTTTTTAAAATGAAATTAGAAACTAAAAAATATATTTAATATCATATTAAAGTATGCAATCATCTTATATAAAAATTTAATATGTTCCAACAAAAAAAAAAGAGAATATTTTAATTCACTTAATTGTAAAATGTAAGACGACAACCCATTGGTGTCTACTTTAGCATATATAAGTTGGAATCATATTGAAAGGTGCAGATTTTCTGTGAACCAAAAAAAAAAAGAAGATGTTTGTGAATTGTGACTGTGTACCTTATACAATTATTATTAGGTCTACTGTATTGCTGCTTTTAATTTTTCTTTTTATTTTTTCCAATGTCACTATATATGTTTTAGAGACATTTACAAAGAATGTTAATTCCTCTAAAAATACATATTTAGCGGCAATTAAGCTATTGCTCTTAATTAATTACCACAAAAAATCATTTTTAATGTAATATGTGTGTGTCGGGGTCGGGGAGCTAGAGCTCGATATTTGCCTTTATCCAAAAACTTTTTGATCGTGGAGAGTCAAACTAGTTGAATTTTGATTAATATTAAAATTATACTAATGGTTAGCTAGCTTGAATATTAGGAAAATCACCATCCATACTCCACAGTACTTTTGTGTAGTTTCTGGTATATCCATATTTTAAATTGTAACAAAAGCAACAAGGTAGTCTGTAGAAAATAATCACATTAGGAATATGGACAAGGAGCTAGCTGACATAATAATAAGTATAGTATATATCTTATCCTCTAATATTCTGCTTGCCTGTGCTATAAGGGGTAAACCCAGCTGTAGCTTACACAAAATTCAACAGAAGTTCCCTTAGTACAAAAGAATAAATCCAGTTAGTTTCTTATACTCCATCCTCCCTCTACTTTTAATTGTCATGTTGTGCTTTTCAAAAGTCAATTTGATTAATTTTTAAAGTTAAATTAGATTACATTAATTCGATATTTTAAACAAAAAATTCAGATATTCAAAAACTATACGAAAAGTATTATAAAAATTGTAATTTTTTTGCATATCATATGATGAAAAAATACATTGTAAAATGTTAGTCAAAGTTTCTTATAGTTTAACTCTTAAAAAAAAAAACCATGACAATTAAAATTAGACGGAAGGAGCACTGCTTAACAACAGTATGATAATTGTCACAAACTCACAATAGTTGCTATCTGTTCTACAATAATTAACTTTTTCCATTTTCATATTGTCTGACCTGTTTGTCTAATGTTCTTTTGTCTCGACTATTTTATGAATATCTACTCTTGTATCATTGATAAGGGTCATGTTTGATCTATCATTTGTTCCTCAGGATGTTGGCGTTACCCAACAATGTCATATGGCATTGAAGCTGTACGTCCTAAATTAAACAAAAAAAATCCTACTTGATCATACACTTGACATAAGTAGTTAAAAAATCTTATTCTATTAAAACAAAAGCTGAATTATATTATAATTATCGTGTTTATTATCATTCACTAGACGATGAAGCATTACTAATTAAAATGGTTTATTAGAGTTGAATACTATAATACATAAGCCTTATTGCTTTAACCAGATATTTGTTACATGTTGTCATTCTCCAACATTTGATCAAATAACTTTTATGGAAATGTTGAATCACGAATAATGTTGGAAACGTCTTCAGATTCCGAATTAATGGCTCCTCCTAAGACCTTGGACTCACGGTCTGGTTATATGATCTGAAGGAATTGGCAGGGCATGAAGAAGAGTATGTCTTGACAAGAGGTACTAAGGATTGCACAACATCTGTCATTAACGGACGATAATCTGCTTCTGTTTGAACACACATTGCTGCTATAGCAGCTACCTGTTTTAGCAAAAAAAACATTACATTTGGTTTCATATGTAGTATGAGGATAAATGTTATGACATTTACCTGGATTAGATCCTTCTTCGTGTACTGCCCTTGTAATGTTGGATCAACCATTTCAACTACTTTTTCTCTGTTTGTCAACCTTGGAAGAGCCTAATATAACAGAGAAAACGGATTTAGGCATTGTTTCAATCAAACGCCCGAATCTTGTATTGTATGGGGTAATAGTTTCGCTATTGATATTAACTGACAATATTATAAATAATTTCTATACGATCAGGTCATGAAGTAAGACAAGTAACGTGCTACAACTTGTTAAAATACATTAGTTACTGACCCATGAGACAAGTACATGTTCTCCAGGAGGCCTCTTTGTATCAATTGGTACACGGCCTGTCAATAGCTCTAGAAGAACCACACCGTAACTGTATACGTCTGATTTTGTTGTAAGTTTGCCAGTTGAAGCATACCTGTTTTAAGAAATTCAGTTGGTTAATGGTCACAAAATCGAAAGAACGTTAATTAGCTGAAGGTTGGTGGATTTTTATTTTAGGAAAGTATGTTAAGTGTCAGCTGTAAGTCTGGAAGAAATAACAGAAAGTGACAATGTGCTAAGATAGAAACTGAAGCCTCTCCATGTGCAATATTGTCTTATTTTACTCATTGATTGAGCAAGCATGGAGATGTAATACTCACTCTGGGGCCAAATATCCCGTGGTCCCTAATACTCGCGTTGAGATCAGACCGTTCAATTTGTCTGAGCCAATTTTTGCTAGCCCAAAATCAGACACCTTAGCTCTGAAATTTTGATCAAGTAGAACATTACTGCACTTGAAATCTCTGTGGATGACTGATGGAGTTGTGTGCTCATGTAGATATTCCAAAGCTCTAGCACAATCAAGGGCTATTCTTAACCTAATTCCCCAGTTCAATGAGTTTGTGGATTGTTTATGCGCGCTGTGGAGATGCTGCTGGAGTGAACCATTAGGCATATAGTCAAAAATTAGGAGCCTGTGGTGTTGGTCTGCGCAGTAGCCAAGAAGTTCAACCAAGTAAGGAGAGTGTAAGCGACTTAATAAATCCACCTGCCAAAACAGAGAAACACAATAATTACCCCTTAATAACGAACAAGTTAGGGTCAATCCTTACGGTCCATGTTGCTACAGTTAAAATACATTCATGTTTATAGTTAATGATAAAATTCAAACTTGCAGTTTTTGCTACATTATTGCAATCATACATTGTGATATTTTATTTAGATAATGGCTCTGAGAAACATGGTTCTGATAGCTTGACAATTTGACATTCCTGAAATGCTTTAATTATTCAAGAAAATGCCAAAGTACCATCACATGTGTGTGTGTATATTGCTTTGCATGTTATCCTAGGGCCTTTTTCTATTGTCTTTTCTAAGGATAAAAGATTTTAATATCAAAAAAAGGAGAAAAAAGTCAACACCTTTTGGAATAAAAAAAATATTACCCTCGAGTGATCCTTCAATTAAAGACTAACTTTAAAATCTACACCTTTTGTATATAGCATACAAACCACTTAAATCAGCAATTTTCTCAAGTAACTATTCTGTTCCCCCCCCCCCCCCCCCCCCCCCCAAAAAG
>NW_006239298.1:198632-226924 GCF_000226075.1 Solanum tuberosum | reverse complement strand
CTACTGTCACCCCCCCCCCCCCCCATACACAATACACAGTGAATGAATAAAAAGTTGTTTACTTTCTTTTTTATGTTCATTGGTTGGCTACTTGAAATCTCACCAATATTGTAATTCCTTCATTTTTTTTAAAAAAGACATGTCCTTACTTCTTTCTTAAATTTTGTATGAAGTCAGACTATTACGTTACATAAATTGAGACAACGGGTTAATGTGTGAATTGGAAACAATGTAAGTGGATGAAGAAAGTGAAAGAAGAGGCAATAAATGAAGTGATGACAGACCTCTAATCTAAAAGAACGTTCCCATTGCTTGCCTTCCCTTTGCAGAACTTTAATTGCAGCCACAGTTCCATCAATGAGGACTCCTCTGTACACAACCCCATAACCTCCATTGCCAATCACATTTGCCTCATTAAATTTGTCTGTAGACATCTCCAGCTGCTTGTATGTAAATACTTGAACTCCTCTCAATTTTGTTTCTGGCATCCTCCCTGAACTTCCTCCATGTCCAGGCAGACATCCACCCTTTACATCTGCCCATCACATTGTCGTATAAACACAAAAAAAAATTGAGTGGTTCCATATTTGAACAGTATTTCTTATAAACAGAGTTGTCGAATTCAGGATTTAAATTTAAACGAGTTCAACTTTTACTTTCTTGGATTTCAACATCTATGCTCCATTTAAAATAGTATAACATGAATTTGAATTATTGTTACCTGGACTTAAATGGATGTCGATGGTGCTATGTGCAACGAACATACAATTGTTTTTGTTGATGACACTTTTTGAACTATTATTAGTCCCATTGTGTTTGGCGGATTGTATGCGCTTAAGCATGACAATGAGAAGAGATATTGCGATAAGCAGGATTATAATTATGATTGGAACGATAATCAAGAGAACGGATGTAGAAGGGAGTATGTCATTGTGCTGGTGGTTTTTATGACTTTGAGATTCAGAGTGATGATGGCTTTCGCTATAGTTATCCTCCATGATCACAGAGAGAACGAAATCGAGGAAGACAGAAAATGGAGTTTTTTTTTTGAGGAAAGAATTATGAGGTTGCAATATGAGAATATGGAATTTGTTTTTTAGGATTTGTAGATTTCACTTAGAGCCACATGATGAAGATGATTGCTTGAAATTTTGCCTTGATAGGAGGTCATATTGCCCTACATACATACAATGGCCACATTCACTCACATATAAATGTTTTTTCTCTACTTCATTCTGTCCCTTCTTTTGTTATTATATAGAGGTCTAGTCTCTGTCTTGCTTTCACAGAAACAACTTTTTTGGAACGTCTAGCACCCAATTTCAATTCACTTTTAGGTCTCAAATTATTAGTAGCTCATAAATCAACTTGCTGTCTGCCCATATTTTATCATCTCCTTTGTACAATCATTGAGAACCGTGGTAAAAATAGTCGTAATCTATCTATCCACCCTTTTATCTCTGTTAGTCAAATCTAAATTGGTCGAGCTAGTAAATTCTGGACCTGAGGAAAAAAAAAATGAAATGTATAAATTGACATGTACTAGAATTGCATGTTGACTGGGGAATACTTAAAAAATTATGAAAATCTACGGGATCCGGAATTAGTGTTCATTTTGAGGTCAAAATATGCCCTGAATTTCAGGGCAAACTTATTGGGGATCTACACAGGACCTCTCTCTATACTAGTCTCTATATTTCATATTTAGTGAATTAGCTGCAATTCTATAACCTAATGTTTACTCCTATTTGTGTACAGCTAAGTAATTGCATGTGACATTTCAACGAGAAGAGTTGCTCTATAATTTAAGCAAGAGGGAAATATTTACCCGCATCCTAATATTTGCATCGAACTATATAATTTTAAGCGTCATGACACCTAACCATCTTGACCATGAAAGGTTGTAAAAATGACATGGCTTGATTTCATATTTATATTTATTTGATGTAACCATTTGGCTAATTTTTTTGTCACAAACAAAGTCAACTTCGATTAGGTTAGGTTCTACGTCAAAATAACAAATAGGAATTAACGACATGAGAAATAATCTCGTGATACATTTCATAATCTTACAGAATAGTAGAGAGTGACATTTCTTCACTCTGCTACTAGATACATATATATTATGTAACCACGTGGTTGTACATATCCCATTTGGAATATCTTTTCACTAATTAAACCAACCCTTAAACAGTGTTGTAGGAATATGCATGGAAATCCAAAACCTGTGACTTAAAAAGTAGTATCAAAGTTTTCTGGTACAAAGTTGGACATAGGTAGGCCCAAATCTTAGCTAATTCCTTCTTTTAATCAATCATCTTAACCTTCCAAATTCCTATGGACTCCAAAATTTGATATACTTTTTAAATTACTCATTAGTTGAATTTTGATGAGTCTAAATCAGTAGTTAATGAGTATTATAAAGGTACATAAGCAGGGGTGGATCTATGGGTACCCGTGGGGTGCCACGGCACCCACTGAACTCGAAAAAAACTGTATATATATGTATACATGTATAAGAAAATTATTATATATTTTCTTTGCCACCCACTAAACAATATGGTGAACAGTTCGATTGGCAGAGCAAGCGTTTTGCCACACGGGCAGCACGGGTTCAAACCTTGTTGGCAGCATTATTAATTTTTGGAAGCTTCTTTTTTTTTTTGGTCATTTTTATTAATTTGTGAAGGTTTTTTTCCCCTTCCATTCATTCTTATTTATTTACTAGTATTCTTTATTAGTTTAAATTGACTTATATTCACCATAATTAATTCTTAAGTTCTTTTAGTACTTTCTCTTTCACTAATTATTAATCTCTTGATATGAGTGTCGCGTGTTTATTCTTATCAATTAATGATTACTGAATTATGAACGTGACATGAATATTATTAAGAATTTATTTAAATAGTAGTTTTTAAAAAATATAAGTTTTAAAAATGATGACTAGATTGAAACTAAAATTTGTATTCTCTTTGTTATATATTTGCAACAACACATAAAATCAATGAAATATGAATATATTAAGTTAACACTATTAGATAGTTTATACAAGCTCAAATTTTAGTGTGAAAATTTTATTTTTTTTCCTCAAAGTTTCAGCTAATAAGGCCACTAATTCCTAAAAAGAATAAAAATTGAATTGTTTAGTTAGCTCTAATCTCATAATATCTAAAAGAAAATATTACTAACATGCATGTTTGATCGATTTGTTTATAAAAATCGAAAAAAGATAAATAACTCGATTGTAACCCAAACTTAAAGCAACCGACCCGCTTATCTTACTTGAACAATGTGGCACCCAATACCTCCAAATCCTAGATCCGTCTCTGTACATAAGACATAGGAATCTGTTGGGTTGCATGAAGGATGGGATTGGCTATCTATTCTTTAAACATAGGTTGGATAGCGATTGCGAGTTTCCGTAAACAAAATATTCTCTAAGAATAAGCTAAACAATGAACAGTGCTATTTAATAAAGGGTAAATTTTAGGAATCACATAGTTTTAATATGAAATTACAATCTATCCCTCTTTAGTTTGTAATTACATTAATCCCTTAAAAAGTAACACAAATCGGATACATATTATGTAGCTCGGATACATTAAAGAAATAAGAGATTTTAGAGGTTTTTAGAAATAGAAGGAGATATTAGAAATAAGGAAAACATAAGACGTGTATTTCAATAATTTTTCCTAAGCCTCATATGTATGGTCCAAGACATGTCCAGAGGCTAGAATGTTTCACGAGTCTCTTATATAAGGTGGATCTAAGTTGGTTCTCAAATGGGCCTAGAAGACATGTAATATAAGATGTGGCTGAATTATTCTTTGGGGATAACTCATTATTCTAAGAAGATGAACCTAAAAACTGGCTCTAAGAAAAACTTTGCCATAAATGGAATTATTGTAGTCTAAAATGATCATGTATGCCATTACTATCAATATTGTCCAAACTTCAATTGTTCTTTTCTAACTACAATCAAATGTCAAGTAGAATTCAAATCCAAAGGTAGGTGTGTACGTGAAATTACATTGGACCAGTTGTTATTGCGTCATTTATTATCCTAATGTCAATGTTTTTTTTTAACATTTTAATAAATTCAATAATTTATACAACAAAACCGTGAAAATCACCCGATAATGTTGATTTATTTATTTATTAATATAAGAAACTACTAAAATCTAATGAGAAGTAAACAATGTGTCTAGTTTGGTCAATGACCAAATTAAAGACTTCGAGACCCTCAATTTGCCGTCAAACTATTCTATTTGACATTGATCAAGATGGTATTGTGATGATACTAATTTAATAGTAATAAACAATGCCAAATAATCATCGTTAGAAAAATTCAATATCTTTGACGGAATGCTTCCACTTTTTGAATAAGCTAAATGCTTATTTTTCTGTTTTGTTCAGAGAAAAGTCTTTTATCACTTTTATTAAATTTATAAAACTAAACTGTATTTTAATCATTTTTATCAATAAAAAATAGTGAAATATCTCATAAACAAATATACTTCTAGACTTTGAACTTTCAGGAAAAATAAATTACAACTATATATAACTTGTATTCTAGTTGTGGAATCAAATTAACATAAAATAAACTCAATAACTACACAGAGATTTCTTAACATAAAAGTAATGTTTTTTTGACATGGGAAAATTATAAGAAAGGGCTTAGGAAATATCAAAATTACTTCTGACGTTTGAATTTTAACTTGGTGCCTTCCATGGCCAAACAAATTAACCTTTTGTTTGGTTGTGTTTGTACTTTGAACCAACAAAAGGAAGGTTCGTTGAGTTTTAAAAATCAAATTCTTTTGTCATAAAAACAAACAATAACATATTCATTATCCGATAAAATCGAGAGAAGATAGTGAATACACAATCTGATGTTGATAGAAAAATAACTTGATATATTTATTTTTATTTGTTTATATTAATTAATAATAATTGATACTTTATTTTTCAACAACTTAACTTCCTAATCACTTTCCCTTAACCGTGTGGGTTCCACATTTTTCATCATTTTCTTCTCTAATTCTTTTGCTGATTTCTTCAAAATACATATCTTCTACTGTTCCTCTGCTTCTTAAAAAAAAGATGGGAATTTCTTGGAGTAAAAGACATCAAAATCATCACCTCCACCACCATCCTCCGCCGCCGGTGCTGCCGCTGCCGTCTTCTTCTATTGCTCCGCCCTTTCCTTCTCTGTCTCCACCACCACTGCCACCTCCCCACCCAACCTACTCCTTACCTCCACCTTCTACAACACCTCCCCCTTCCCGAAACCCTTATCCTTTACTAACCCCTCCTCCCCCACCCAACTACCCGCCTCCTTCCAATTCGAATTACCATTTTTGTTTCAGTCAGTCCAGTTATGGTACTAGACCTGTAGTCTATCATAATCAGTATCCTCCTTATTATCATCCTCACAGTAATAACGGATGGGGTGGGTTTCGGCCTCCGCCGCCTCCTCCACCGCCGTTGCCGGCGGTGCCGTATGTGGATCACCAAAATGCGAAGAAGATTAAGAATGATGTTAATCTTCATAAGGATACTATCAGGGTTCATGTTGATGAATTCAATAAGGATTTCCATTTGGTTTCGTTTACTTTCGATGCGCTTGTTGATGGAAGGTACTTGATCATGTCTATCCTTGTACCTTTTTATATCTTTTGATTTGATTTCATCGTTCATTTTTTTTAGTTAATTATTATGCTATTGAGCTGAAGAACCTGCAATTGAAGATTAAAAGTATATTAAATTGAAAATGAGTGAGTAATCTGTAACTGATCTAATGAAGTGAGCTGGAAAAATGTTGCAAGCTTATGATTATGTTTATAAATTGGCTGTTGTTAACTTGTTTTGATGGATTATTGTGGTATCGGTTAGAATTATGATCCCTTTCATAGTAATAGCTTTTGGTTCTATTATGTGAACTTAGAATTCAGGGATAGAAGGATTGTATCATGTCGATGAGCCTGATAGTTTTGGATTGTCAGGAAAAAGTCAATTGTTAAGTATTGTTCTATGTGTTTGAAAAGAATCACATGGAATTAAAATTCCAAATCTCGCAAACCAGAATTTATTGGGTAGATCAACAATTACCATGCAAATACTTGATTACTTCTAGTGTTAGAGTTAACTATTGACTTCCTTAATGTTGTATGGGAACTTGCAGTATATGCACTTTTGGGGCTTCGTTGTATGATTGGTTTATATCCAACTGGTTATTTAAGATTTTAACTGAGGTATTAAGATGCAAATTCTTCTGTTTCTTCAATCATTGAAATGATATTGTAGTAGTTGTGGCGAGAGTACCAATTCTAAGGCTTGACAAAAGTTTAATGGAAGGTATTATGAGTTATTTGTGAGGTGACCTTTTTCATTGCTTTGTCTTATATGGAAAAAACGAGTACATTAGAATGCTTTGAAGATTTGCCCAACTCTGGAAGATAAAACTTCTTAGGTCATGGTCTCCAAACTAATAACTTATCTAATTTGATGAGCCTCATTGAGCTGAACTGATGGTCAATAATGTGTTAACAACTAGTAAGGTGTTTTATTTCCCCTTTTTCTTTTACAATCTTGGGCTATTTCCTTTGTAAATAATCCTAGGCTGACATTGACTATATTGTGCCTCTTATTAATATGTATCTCATTACTCAATATTGGGAATAGTGAATGCAGATTATCAAGCTTTCAAATTTAAAGATGGTTTTGGTGAAAGATATTGGAATCTATTACCTTACTATGCCAGCAGGGAAATAGTGTCATCTTAAATGGCTGAATCCAGCTTAAAAACCTTGTAAGCAGCACCAGGGAATGAACTAGTACATTTATATTGCTAATTGTAAATGGAAATGGATTTCTGGGAGATAGCATGTATCCCCTGAGTCTCTAGCTCCAAATAATCTTGATTTGGAACAAATCAGATGTAACATAGAAAATATTTTTGCTATTTGAAAGTTCTCTTGAACTTCAGACTATCTAAGGATATTTTGACTAGTTGGAATTCTATGCCTTATCTCAATGTGAAGTCAACAAATACCTAAATAAGTAAAATTGTTATGAAGAAATTCAACAAGAAAAAGACAAAAAAAAACTATTAGATACCAATGAGTGTGGACTGGTCTTTGATTAGTAAAACGTTAACTGTTTTTTGTTGTCAAGTTGAAATTCCGAAGTTAAACTGGTCAATGAGAAAATATCAGACCTGTATTGCATCTTGTTGGTGGCATTTAGTGCTTTCACTTAGGGTGATTTTAAGGTCTCTTCACAACCAGCTATTCTTTACCCGAATTTCATGAAGTGCAGCAAATATATTCCTTGATGAAGACTAGATTCAAAATAATACAAAAGACAATCAAATGAAAAAATAATTTCATTAGGAATCGTGGCATTTGCAATATACTTCTTTTCCTTTTGATGACCGTGGTGTTTGGGTCAGCTTTCACGCTCCTCGTCTACTTCCAGTCGATACCTGCCACCTCTCACTAGCAACAGGTACCAGGTAAGAATCACCTAGTGTTTTTTTTTGTCTTCATTGAGTTTTGAACCTGTGACCTCAAGGTTCTTAACCATTTCATTGACCACTAGGCCACATCTTGGGTGCATTTGCAATATACTTCTTGACCAACTGAGGTTATATCAACTCATTTTCTTTTCCTTAGTTTCTTTTGTTTAGGACTTATTTTATTTGGTTGGTTATTATATCAGTGAGTTGAGATGATGACCAAAGCAAGTTACACTACCGAGATGCTTAATATGGTTGGTGTGTATGTAGTAAAGAGATTATGTGAAGCTCAATCTCTCCTCCGGATGTACCATATAGCCAAGTCCCAAGAGAAACCATGAACCAAAAAAGAAGACCTTGCCCCACTCATGAGTAAATATTTCGTAGTAGCCTCATTAGACCATATATCTTTCTTGGTATATCTAGATAATAGGTAGGAGCATAAACTGAAACATTTTGGGGCTACAAAAATAGTTATTAAATCGTTAGCACCACATAAAAACATCTGATTCAATTTTGCAAGATGTACCTTCATAAAAAAAATTGTTAGATGTACTGCTTCATTGTCTAAGAAAACCACATTGTTTCCTTTTGTTTTTTAAAAGCCCTTGTTTCAGGGACAAAACCCACAAAAGATGGATGTTACCAGTAGGCAGTTCTTCTGGATCAGCCACTTCCTTAAAGATCAGATACCTGGATGGCAACATGCTCTTTGTATTTTAATTAATTATAAACTGTATATCTCTATCGGAAACAACCTCTCTACCCTGCAAAAGTAGAGATAAGGTTTGTGTACGTCCTACCCTTCCCAGACCCCACCTTGTGGGGTCACACCCGGTTTGTTATTGTTTGTTGTTTATATCTCAAAGAGGTCGTATTTGTTTTGGTTAGTAGTAACATAATTTGTTCATTATCTAAATAAAGAGCATCTATCACCAAAAGATCAATCTGATACGTTTTTTGTGTTTCTATGAGAAGCTCAATGGAATGTAGTAAGTTGTCAACATATCACGCGAAACAAATCCTTAATAAGTACTCCCTCTATCCTAATTTATATGGCACACTATTCTTTTTAGTCTGTCCCAATAAGAATACCACCTTTCTACAATTAGAAACAATTTAACTTTAAAATTCCCTAATGATTTATAGTCACACAAATGTCACAAATTTCAAGTAATTTTGTGCCTAGTAAAATGGTGTCAAATTAAATAGGACAGATGGAGTAATATTCAAGGGCTTGGCCTCGCTGACCTTTTAGTTGACTACTTTTTTGGAGTCACGAATAGCATTTCAATAGAAAAGTAGCCTTATGGCTATCTCTTTAAGGTTTATATGGTCCTGATTTTCTCTTTTTTTGTTTTCCGCTGTTCTTGATGGGGTTTCTTGCAATAGAAATGAATATATTTTTCTGTGATAAATTTATTCTGTGTGTGTACACACACACACATAGTTATATCCGAACCTGAGCTGAGTAACGTAGGTTTTTTTGGTTCCAATGATTGCTACTTCTTACTTACGTTAGTGGTGCTGGTTCTATGCTTTCCTAGGTTGGCACTCATTTGATGTTTCATGGACTAACACTTGTTATTTTGACAAAATGAAAGAATAAAATTCATTTATATTCTTTTGTTTTTTGACTGCAGTATCACCATTTTCTACTTTGCTAAGGAGGGACCCAACTGCAAATTCAATCCAGTATATCCCGAAATCAAGCCTGTTCAAATACCATTTGTAAAAGGACTGGGCCAAAAGTTTTGCCAGCCTTCTGGAACTGGAATTGACCTGGGCTTTTTTGATGTCAATGACCTATCAAAGCCTCTCCAAGGAGAAGAAATTTTCCCACTTGTTATATCAGCTGAGTCATGTCTGCCATCTACACCACTGGATGAGAAGTATGATGGGCAGTCACTGGATAAATCTCCCCATTCACAGATAACTGAAGCTGTGCTAGTGAAGAATAATGAGGATCATTTTCAGGTGAAAGTGATCAAGCAGATTTTATGGATTGAAGGAGTTCGCTATGAGCTGAGAGAGATTTATGGGATCAACAATTCAGAGGAAACTAATGTCAATGATGAGGAGTCAGGAAAAGAATGTGTAATTTGCATGACTGAGCCGAAAGACACGGCAGTTTTGCCATGTAGACATATGGTATGATCATTAATTTTGACAGTTGCCTTATTTCTTCAATATCTCAAGGTTAAGTCTAGATAATTTGGTACATATTATTCTTGCCCGTACTTTTATCTGTAGCGTGTTGAAAAAATGACATTGGATTCTACATTCGTGTAGAGCTGTTCCTCTTAAAAACAAAAGGATGAGGAAAACTTAAGGCTCTTCTCCTGATAGAGTTTACAGGTGCATACCATGGGCTATAGGTTTTAGTGGATATTGATAACATAGAAGACTTCGAGAATTCGTGGCCATTTTTGATGTCTCTGGTATTCATCAAGGCACATCCACTAATTGTTGTCTTACATCTAGTATTAAAACTTTTGTATGGAGATTATAGATGTTGCTTCAATACTTAATAACTGCAAACCGATGGATGTGGTTGCAATTTAGCAGACTTGGTACTTCCAGTAACACACTGGAATCCAGACTTCATTGGAGGTTGATATTGTGGAATAGATTGACCTCTAGAGCTGGAGTTGGGGATAAGGGCCTGAAATTTTTAGAGGGGTCTGAATGTTTTTAATCACGTTTGAGAAAATGTTACCTCTACGTTTATTTATCACTGAAAAAGCTTTAAAAGAATTTCACTACTAATACGCTAATATGTTCAGAATGGTAAATAATTCAAGGATAATAATTTGTTAAAACTTTCTTTTTTGATATATTATGTGGCATAAGTGGGAGGGAAGGATTGATAAACATTGTCCCCCCTCTTCTCTTTCAATAGAAGGAAGAGAAATTGATTTCATATTTTATGACCATTAGATATTCACAAGAAGTGGAAAGATATTTCGTGTTTTTAGAACCCAGAGGGACTGAAAGCTAGCTGCTGATTGAGTGTCCCCTGAAGCTATGAATGTAGTGTTTGAGAATGCTTTATTTTATCATTTGATCTCTCTTTGATCAGTTCCTGTGGGAACTTCTTAAATTGCCCTTATATTAAATAATAAATGAAAAAGAAGAAACATAGGAAAGCAAGAGAATGAAGTATTAAGTTATACTATCCTAGCAGGAAATTCTCTAGTTTTTTTTATAGTTGTGACCTCGTAAATTCTCATTTTTTTCCCTCTTTGATGTCCGTTAACTGTGGTGTTTCAATTTTGCAGTGTTTGTGTGGTGAGTGTGCCAAAGAACTGAGGCATCAATCAAATAAGTGCCCCATATGCCGCCAACCCATTGAGGAACTTCTGGAGATTAAGGTCAACGAAGGTAAAACTTAGATCATAAGAGTCCATTGTTTGATGACGTCGAAACTAATCTAAACATTTTTTAAGTATGATGTAAGAGGCTCTATTTCTTGTGTTTTCAACCTTGACCTATATTTTCCCTTTCTGCTTTGTAGCTGCATCATAAGCTGGGATATTGTGACAGTGGAAGGTTTGTGTTTTTGGTTGTGATTGTATAGCACAGAGATTGTATATAATACGGTGAATAATACAAAGTTTTTGTCAAGATTTTCATCTTTTTCTTAAAGGAAATTTGTAGACTAATTATGTCTTCCGTTTATTTGTTGAGTTAAATGGATTGAGGACCCCATTGTCTTTCCTCTTTTGCATTTCCCGTTTTCATATGTGATGGAGAAAAAGTAAGTGGGAATATTTGTACTGCAAGTAAAGTGGAGAAAAAGAGCACATGAAGAATCTAGGGTTTGGCTCTAGTAGGATTTTGAGAAGACAAAAGGCTGAAATGTTGTCTGAAAGTATATTTGAATGGGAACAAGTAGATTGGAAGAGGAGACAATTTTGAATGACGATAAAGCAAAAGTGTCTATGCTGATCCCAAGGTTTGAACTTTAACGCATCACTGGATCATGTTTCTCATGTTCTTGACACCAAAGGAGGAAAAAGTGTGCTTTGAACATAGTAGTAGCAAGTTTAATTCCTTTTCCACTTCCCTTTTTTTGGGGTTTTCAACTGCAGAGTCAAAGTTGGGAAAGAAAGAATATAGCTAGTGTGGGAAAAGACATTGAGAAGAACCAAAATGTAAGTTTCCTAAAGCTTTTCTTTTTTTCAATGGAAAACTACATTTTCTGAAAAAAGTTTTTGCTCTGTGTGATCTCCAAAATATAACTAGTATTGCAGTACACTATAGACTAGAGAGAAATTTTTGTTACAAGGGTGAGTGAGGAGAAAAAAATTAAAGAGGTGACAACGGCAACGGCTATGGCCTAATGGGACAGCTAGCGAAATGTAAAACATACTATTACCTTCTCTGTAGATTGTTTTAGAAAAGGAAGAGGAACTTTAAATACGACAACATACAAGTTTAGTCTCATAAAGTGAAGTCTGGAAAGAATAGAGGGTATAGTTTCGGCTCAAGGGGGAAAAGTTCAAAGCAAATAACTTCATTTGATACTACTATTCCCCTTTTCAGTTCAAATTAAGAACTTCGAATCTTTTGCAATTTCGGATATACCAACTTGAAAAGGGGTTAGGTAGTTTATTCGAAAGAAAAAAAAACTCACCATATATACACGTTGTGTCTAAATTAGTTTTTGCATATATGAATTGCTCAAATTATTCTTTTGCCTTATCCAAAGAGTATGAATATATATATATAAGGAAAACACTCAAATTTGCCTATACTATATCCTCTGTTATACTTTTGGTTATTCATTTTTATATCGTTGAAAAATCATATGACAAGTGGATTTTGTCAAAATGATTCGACGAAAATTGCCTAAATTTTTCCTCGAATTTTGACTATATGCCTTCAACTTTGAGTTCAGTTTGGGGTCTATGTCAAAATGAACTTTTTCCTAGCATAGGTAAAATTAGAGCATAAAGTATATAATCAATAATGGAAACTAAAGTTGCTCCATAGGAGAATTGATAAAGGAATAGAGATGATGATAAAGATCATATGTACTGGTGAACGAAGTGAAAAGATCGAAGAAAGGACAAGAGAAATTATACTTTTTCCATATATATTTTAATTAATTGTAGAGAATTTTCTTTTCTTTTTAAACTATATGGTTAAGCAAAATAGTGTAATAATAAAATAATATAAAATAGATTCCAGATTGATGGTGATAGAAAACCTAATCCAAAAGGATTGGCGTGAAGTTGGAACTGGCAACAGTGAGGCAAACAGGGAGGTTTGTCCCCCGACAACAGTAGACGCGTCTTCGCCACAAACATTATTGTCGAGTTCACCTGAATTTAATATTTTACATTAAAAATAATAAGTTTTATATGAGAATCAACGAAACTAATTATTTCAATTCGAGTTCATCTGAATTCAATATTTCAATTCTTTTTGACTTGTTTTTATTTCAAACTCAATTAAAAGGCGGATCCCACGAAACAAACAATCAACAGGACACAGAGCTTTCAAGTACCAAAAGTACCATCAATATTTGACGTAAAATGAGTACTTATTTTTCTTGCACATGGCTACTGTGTCAATTATTGATAGAGGAATAGCTGGCTTTTCTATTTTTAATAATAATAATTTTTGTGTGATTTGTTTTTAATTGTAAATCCAAAGGAAAGAATTGGACAGTTGGTTGTTGTCTAGTCTCTTCATTGGGGTCCTCCCTCCTTCACTTTCTTATCTGCTGTAATAATAAAATGCAATTGAACATGATTAGTACCCATATTAGCAGCTACAATAACACTCACATTATTGTGATAACAACAATATACTAATTAATAGTGCTTCCATTAAATATGGCTCAAAGAAAAGTCAAATTTGGTGGCATAAACGCTATATTGAGTAATAATTGAAAAGTGAAAAACAAAAATATAAAGTTAAGAATCAATGGTTCCTTATCGAAAGGTTCTTTATTTTCATGGCTCAAATTAAAAGTATTGATTATTTGTAATCTCTAATTACTATAGAAGTTAACCATGAGACAAACTTAATGGAAGTAGTTATCTGCAATTAATAGGAATTTGTGCGTTAAATCTTTTTTTTTTTTTGGTTTTTCATCCCATTTGATCTTTCTATTGGGGTTTTAACTAAATTCAGATTCACGCTTCCTAACAAAAATGACTTCATTTTCAGGAAAACTCAAATTCGAAACTATCTGAGTAAAATAATTAAATACTTCTCACTTCATCGCAACAACAATGATCGGTACATTTTGTTTTTTTTGCTAGCAAGGGAATCGATTCCAGATATTTTCTCTGTGCTATTGATGTAAAGTGAAACAAACACATCTGAAACCAGAGGAAGACCTTTTCGTCCTTATATTTTGTGATTGATTGGACAAATAAATTTTGGATCTAATATTATTGGATTTTAGATTTTAAGTTACTAACTTTCAAATTAATAACTTATACTCTTTTCATCCACTTTTAATTGTTATGTTGTGTTTTTCGAAAGTTAATTTGATTAATTTTCAATGTTAAATTATTTTACATTAATTTGATATTTTAAACTAGAAATTTAGATATTTAAAAACTATACGAAAAGTACTATAAATTGTAATTTTTTGCATATCAATATGATGAAAAAATACATCATAAAATGTTAATCAAATTTCTTATAGTTTGACTCTAAAAAAGAAAACCATAATAATTAAAAGTGGACATAGAGAGTAATATTCCAAATTTTAAAGTAAATACATATTTTAAGTAATTTAAGATATATACATATTGATTCTTTAGCTCAACACTCGATTGATTGTGCACATATAATTTTAGAAAAAACACTAAAAGAAAAATTAACATGAAAGTCAAATATAAGCAAACTATCAAAATTTTCTTTTTTTTCTTTTAATATGTAGTGATAAAAATTACACCTTTAAATAATGAGCTGCTTTAGCCAATATAGCTCTACTATCTTTTACGACAAAAAAAAAAGAAGAAAAAATAATGGTGACTGTACTAACAAACTATCTTTATTATTTTTTATTTTATTAAAGATAAATCAGAATGTTAAACTTACAAGTTTAGTACTCTTTTATCCTTTTGTGCACTTAGACAATAAATCACCTTTCTCTAAATGTAGTAATTTATCACTCATGTAGTACTATATTATTTTGACATTCCCTTTTGGAACCATTCCAATAAATTTAACCTTTTCCTAACATGGAAAACTTTATTCCTTCCTAATATTCAAATATTCAAACCAAATTATTTTAATACTTCATGGGTCCTAGGAAAAATGATAGAACTTGAGTATGAAGTAAATATACCTAAATTTGCTTGCATGAATTGTATATTGATTATTCAAAAAATAAAAAACAAAATCTACTGAACAGAGAAAATAATTCCAAATAGTACTCCACACCTAATTCTTTGCTTGTTTGAACAACCTGGAGGAACTGCTTTTAATAATTTTATGAAAATAATTGATCAACTCTATTGACTACTTTGACTAGTTGATGGCATAATATTCTTGAGTGCTAATATTTGGTAAATTCTACGGCAGAATTTATTAACCAATTTCATTTTAGTCAAATCATTAATTAACATTTAAGGTTAACAGAGACTTTTTTATCATTATTTTTTTATACTGGTAGTAGGCAAATCCAAATTTAGAGATAAAATATTTTCTATCAAAAATAATTTTATATCAGACTTGATTGTAGACATCTAATTAAGATGAAATAATATTTATCACTTCACCTCAATCGATACGTAACAAAGACAGGTCTATATATATTAATAGGACGAACCATTATGGTACCTAAACCATTTTCTTATCATGCTTTAAAAGTCAAATCGTCCTCTAAAAACATGGCATTGCACATGTTTAAGTTGTTGGATGTCAAATTTGTTATTGCTATAAATTTTTAAAATACTTAGTTGTTTAATTGTAGAAGTAATTTAATATTGAGTTTGATTTCAGAAAATATTTAGTTTCTTAATTTTGGAGATAGTATATCACTTTGTTTATGCAGCTACATAAAATCGTATGATTAATAAATTTTAAAAGACAAATTTCATTGATATTTTCTATCTTTATTGCTTGTATCTTTCTAACAAATTTACTGTTCTTCTATCGGAAGATTGTATAAAATAGCAAACTATTAATTCAAATTAAATGTTATAATCATAGTTTGATTTAATTGTAACCCGTAGCAAACAGTTGTCATTCGCCTCTCTCCCTAGGTTTCTCGCTCGCCACTCTTGCCAATCTCTCCCTCGCCTCTCTCTCTTTTATACAAACACAAATGTATAAAATGCGTTTGTGTTTGTATAAAGCGAGAAAAAACTGTATATACAAATATGAATACATATATTTTCGTTCTATACACTTATAATTATACAAATTCAAATCTTCCCATGCCCAGTTCTCTTTTGCCTTTCTCTATTTCTCGATTTCTACAAACACAGATTATACAAATTACAATGTATAATTTGTGTTGTATAAAGCTAGAGAGAGATTTGATATACAAATGTTTTATTTCGATTCAATTGTATACAAATTCAAATTTTATGCAGATATACAAACACATAAAATTGAAACGAGAGGCTGCCAGCGATTTATACAAATGGTCTGCCAGCAAAATTATACAAATCAGAAACTCCTGCTAGTGAGTTATACAATCTGATGCTCCATAGGTAACATAAAATTTGTTATGAAGCGCAATTATACAAACTATAGCTATAACTTATTCTTTTTGATGTGTTTAAAAAAATAAATCTCTTACCGGCTTACGATAGAGTCTCTTTTTATGTTAATTATTTATCACACGAAAAATATGACAACTTAATCGGCGGCGTAGACTTGTATTTCGTTGTTGCCGACGTCTAACACATTTTGTAACGTTAGGCGATATACAATTTTGTCTCTCCTTTTTATACCAACCATTCTTTTTTTCTTTTTTTTTTAATTACTCTCCCGAGGAGCTCCCACCCCTTTTGCTCCCTTGGTGACTCGAATTCGCAACCTTCAGGTTGAAAGTGAGGGGTGCTTACCATCCGAGCAAATCCCTCTCGTCTATACCAACCATTCTTGGTTTACATTATTTCACTAAAGTAGTGACGATAGAGAAATTTCAGATCAAATTATTAATTGAAGATATTTGTTCAATTTTGTGTTAAGAACATTTTTCATTTTTTTGAAAGTAAAATAATGATATATTTATTTACGAGAAAAAATCATATTTGATGTATTAAGTAATAATAGGAGTAAACTATTGGTGATAGGAGTATTTTTGGATAAAATTATTGATAAAAGAGTATTTTAACATCAAATTATTAAATGATGATATTTTGTTTAATTATGCATCGTTAAAGATTATTTTGAGTTTTTGAGTTCAAAGGCGAAACTATAATTAATAGATTATACATACAAAAATGTTGAAAGTGGGTATCAAACCCACATATCTCGCAAGAAACAAAAATTTTGCATCCTCTTTTCTACCTTTGGACCATTTGTTTGGTTTTTTATATGGATTCAGACTGTAATAATTATAGTATAAGTTTATTAGAATGTTTAATGCAAATATGAATTTATATAAAAATTACTAGATTCGTGTGAACTCGATATTGTACTATAACTTCATTATCTACTAATAATTCCTTCTTTTCTTATGCTTATTTTGCTTTAAATTAAATATATAGAACTATCATGCTCTTAATTATGGTGTACAGATACACAAGTGACTTAGTTATAACCAAATTGGAAATTATTATGATGCCTCAAAATATTGGTTATGAGACCATCCTTTCTGTCACCCTTCTTTTGTTTGTCTATAATTAAGGCATAAGCTAATATTCCATGTATAAAATATTACAAATTGCCTTCATAATTATATTTTTGAAAGGGAAGTTAATTAGTTGAATCCATAGTGCTAACGCTTTTGAGCATTTGTCACAACGCATATTTAATCCACTTTTTACTTTCCAATCGATAATATTTTTTGGAATATGTTAGCGCTGCGAGCCAATATTTTTAGCAAATTTTAAATTAAAAAAATAAAAAGAAGAGAGAAGATGCAATAGGGATATAGAAGATAATTTACCGGTATGTTTTTTTAGCTCATCATTAGCTTTTCGATTTAGGATATGCCAATAATGTTACTTTAAAATGATAATATTTGTTCTTGCATAACCAAGATAAAAATTCATTATTACTAATCTTATAAATTATGCCTATATTATGGTGCATGTTTAACATATATTTACATACACACGGATATATAAAAAATATTAAGTTTAGATAAATCGGTGCTGCGACGCTGCATTCAGTTATGTTCCTAAGTCAAGGAGTTTGAATTTTATGTCAAAAATGAATAACAAAAATATAAATTAGAAGGCCGATTATATCAAAGAAAGAATTAATCTCAAGTTAACGGTTAATTCAAACTATGTGTAGAAAATAAATTTTATAATAACAACAAGACGACAAACTAAACTATATCTTTTCATGATTGTTTGATCCATTAACCGCTCAAGACATATCAATATTATGTTATTCTCTTCATTTCAATTTAAGTATCTTAATTAGTTTAATTTTACACCAATTTAAAAAATAAATAAAAACTTTATATTCATAATCTCAAAAAAAATAATATGTAAATTTTAAATTTATCGCGTAGAATATTGAAATAGAAAAATCATATATCTCAATATTAGGGATGTGCAAAAACCGAACCAAAAAAAGTGTTATTGGTTTATTGCTATTGGGTTATTGGGTTAACAGGTTTTTAATAGCTTTATAAAAAAATTATCTGATTCGATTCAGTGTTGATTTTTAATATTGGATTATTGGATAAACCGATAACTCATTAAGACTATAGTAATTTACTACTTTTACCTATATATAAATACTAAATATTGATCTCAATATCTTACTAGTTATGTCTTTGTCATTGAGCCTTCAATTAATACTTCACTGTGACTTTGAGTTCACAACTCCACATTATACAAACCGTCAAAACTCAAAACCTAAAATAAGAACCTTATTCCTCTTAATTTCTCTTTGTGTTACAAATGTATATATAGTTCTTTTCATGTTTGTTATTATTGCTTCTATTTTTATGATCATGTATGAGTTACATTATTGTCTTGTCATGAAAAATTTATTAGAAAAGTCATATATTTATTTGATAAACATTTTCTTATTGTTTAATCCGAAAAACCGAACCGTTAAAAATCAAAACCGATTAATCGAAAACCGATAAAAAGTATCTTATTGATTTGATTATTGATTTAGTGTATTTCTAAATTGAAAACTAATAACTCAAACTGATAATACATAAAGCCGAATCGAACCGACCGATGATAAAGAAGATTTCCTAAATCACGATTTTTGGTATAGCAAATTAAAAACCGTTTTACAAACCAGCCAATTGTTTGAAAAAGCACAAATTCAATAAAGAAAGATTTTTATGGTTTTTGGGTTAAGTGTCCAAGTGAGTGGGTAGTTCTTTTTTGGCACCATTATATTCAAACTTTCTTTAATTTTTGACAGAAAAAAGTGGTGCTTTCAAAGGGGGGCAATTAGGCAAAAAGAAACCAAAATTTCTTCACGGGGTTAGGCTTTCAAGGAAACAAGAACAACAATTATTTTGGTAAATTGAGAAAGTAGGTCCAAACCCAAGGCCAAGGGTATGATTTAATTGTGGAAAATCATGAGATTTCAAACTCAAATTTTAAGTTTCGCTAAATCAAATTACTATATATTTGTGTTGATGAAAAGTAATATGTACTTTTTGAAATTAATCGAGGTGCTTGTAAATTGATTCGAACAACACAGAAAAGAGAGGTCCAAACATAGAGAAAAATATATCATTATCGAAATCAAACCCTAAAAACTCTATTTTATGTCTCGACTCATAGTGGTTGTCTATATCAGACAAGGTATGAAGATTGGTTTTTGGATTTGGTGTCCCATTTTAATTACGTCTCTTTAAATTTAACAAGATATATTTCTATAATAATGCTCTACCGTCCTTTTTTGTTTTTCCTATTTTTAAAATTTATCTTCCACTCAAGTTATAATATGAAATTTTCATAATATGTCCAACAGTTAACTACCGTCTCTCTGCCTTTTCTGGTATGTGGTTACTTTATTCTATTTGTATTTTTTTTTAAATATACAATTTAGAACTTTAGCTGTAAATTATAACCCTATTATATTAATTGTGAACCATTTATACCACACTAGTCAAGACTATTTAATAATATTGGAATAAGGTGCACTGGCTCTGACACAAGTAATAAGGGACAAAAAATTAATTTTTGTATGGCTCTTTCTGTGGACAAAATTCATTTAAATTCACTGCATTTATCCTACAACATTATCTCTTTCTACCTAGGTAAGGTCCTCTAGCTTTCTATCAAAATCACTAGAGACAAAATTTTGTGAATAATTTAATGTCAATACTTATTATAGAGACATGGCCTTTTTCTGATTTTTAATAACAAGAAAAGCACGTTACAATTTATTTTTTCATGTCAAATGAACATTTTTTGTGATTTGCAATAGTAATTATATATATGGTGACTGGTGTAATAGAAGGATTAATAAAAAATGAACTGTATTTAATTGCAACATAAAATGTTACTTGAGATTGGTGGAAGAAGGAAATGATTCTCTAACGCGTAAAATGATTCAATCAATTTAGGTAGGTTAAATATCAGGTTAGCTCACTTATTTCAGATTTGAGAAAAAAACTACGTAAATTCATTACTATGAAAAATGAATAAATAAGTTTGACTCTATGTATTTTATTGATAGTAAGATCAACCTTCTTTATTGAGCATTTTTATTTACTGAACCAACTTGAACAAAATAAAAAAGTAAAGAAAGAAATTCATTGACCTACGTTAATAACGTGATAAACTAACAAGGTGATCACCATTTGTTATACTTGGTCCCATTAAAGTTAGGTTATATGTCAATAAAATTACAATACAATGCATTTAATAGAAAAAGGTTCTATTGTTTTAAATTTTTTATTAAATATTGATACCCTAATGATTATGATTTATGAGAGTTGATATATATTTTATCATGTAGGTCAAAGTGTAACACTTTGAGGTTGACAAAAAAGTAAAAAGTGTAACATGTCCATTGGTTCGTAGTCCCGTTCAACCTAAAAATTCTGCAATTCAATAATTTAAATTACCATATATTTAATGGGAACAAAAGACTTTTTCATTTGAAAGTTATGGTATACGAGTAAAATGGCAATAGTGATTTCATTAGAATAACTATTAAGATTTTGAATATATATAAGGAGCATTTTCAAGTAGTGCAAGCCAAGCAATGATACATTACTTTCTTATGTGTAAGTTAAATGTATGAAATTGATTTGGATGTCAAAATCACAAAATTTCTTTGTCAAACTAGTCTAATATATTAGGTATTTAACTTAGCCATTTGATAGTTAACAAGTGCACGCAATTATTTTTGATGGATTGAGGTAGGCACTAGGCATTATTATTAAAGTTAATCAATTGGGCCAATTATGATTGAATAGATGGAGAAATTAAAAAAATTAAATTTCAGTAGTCAAATTCAAATTCTCATAGTCAATGATTATTTAAAATCAAAATGATTTATAATATTATCAAAAGAAAGATAACTTCGACCTTCACAAATTACAATAAGCGAAATGTCTGAGTTACTGTACACAAGTTGAAGTAAGTTTCATGAATATTTGAGTGTAATTTAATATGCTGATAATTAAAAAAAAAACTTTTTAAAATATCAAATTGCTTTAAAAAAATCATTTGTAGTAAGTAAAAATTAGTTACGTGGAGGATACATAAAAGAAAGCGTATGTATTAAATCTCGAATATTTAAACATTTGAGAAAGATATGTGATCTAATTACGGAGAAATTGACATAAATGATAACTTATTTTTAGTTGTAGGTTTAAAATACTCCCTTAAGTATCAATTTTACAGTCTAAATCTTTTAAGTTTATGAAAAGTAGACATTTTTCGTCTTTCGTCAAGTTTTCAAACACCGCAATATAGAAAATACATCCGATACAAATAATAGACAAAAGTTAATAGAGAAATTGCATCTCAAAAAATTTCACTAGGCTCTTTAAAATAGATAAAAATAAACTATAAAATTTGTACTTCCAAATGTGAGCTCCCTTTAATAAATATTTTCTGTATTTTTACAATTTCAAGAATAAGAATTTACTGCATACTTGACTAAACTGAAAGTGCTCACTTTTACCGTTAAAAAATTAAAATTATTATATTTTTAAAAACTATTTTAAACGTATGTATCACAAAAAATAGAAGATCATATTTATCATTTTCTCCTGTAGTAGTTATGCAATGGAGCCAGAGAAGAGTATAATACTAACATATATTTAGTGGAATAAGTAGCCAACCCAAAAGAAAATAAAAGAACAAATTCAAGGTTGATGAACACAAAGTTCCAAAGCCTTACCACTTCAGTGGATGTAGTGCGGTAAATGAATTATTTTTCTCTTCATAAGAGGTTTCGATTTCGAAACTTCAATATATAAATTTTGTTTGTTAAGGATTGTTTTTTTCAAAAATGAGGCCTTACGTAATACAAATTTAAAATAATTAAACTCTGTGGATAATGAACACCGTAAAAAAATAATTCAAAGCCCCATATTATAATCCATGCTTTATCAGTGGTCAAATCTTCTATTTTAGTTCACATGAAAGAAAAAGCAAAACAAAACTAAAACTCATTAAAAAAACATGGCAACCCCAAAAGATCCTATAATCTCACCGTCCTATTTTACGTGATTTATTTAACTTAACACAAATTAGAGAAAAAAAACTAATATACAAAATTTTATAATTTAAAAGTAGTATTTTTTTTGGTGAACACATTAAAAAAAGGTAAAAGAAAGCAGTATCATCACTAATGAGTAATGACCAATTTATAAAAAAAAATGTTTCTTTTCGGACTGCCCATTCAAATTTGTTCTTATATTTGGAATTTGTATAAATATAATCCTTAGAAAGGTATTATATTGAATAAACTTAAATTAATGTCTAATATCAAATCATATATTGATCTATTTACCAATAAAATATTAGATTGTCACTTAACATTCATAATTAGTTATAACGTCTTATATAATGATTTAAAATTTACTTAAAAATCATGTTCTAATTTTTTTAATAAAAGAGATTTTTTTAAGCTTTTAGAAAAGAGTAAAAGAAAATTGGTCCAGCAGTAGGAGTAATAGAAAAGTAAGAAGGAACAGTGCACTCTTCATCATATAAAGCAGAAAGAGCCAAGCTGTAATAGGAACAGTAATTATCACCCAAGCTGTATCGTGGTACAGTGATAAAACTGCTTCACCTTGAAGTTTTGAATGTGAACTTTTTTTTATATCTAATAATGCTCGACTAAAATTTAATCAAAATTACAATATGAGATCCGGTGTCTCGATTCAAATCTAATCAAATTTACAATATGAGAGAGAGTGAGGCTTTTGGAGTGTCAAGTATATTTTGAGAAAAATAGTGATAGTTAAGTGATATTTTGATCCTAAATAAAATATAAATAATATTTCAAGGCAATTTTCTAAACTTAGATGACCATTTAAGAAATTGACTCGATCCGGATATCGAGCGAAAAAAAGAAGAGTAGCTATGGCCTATGAGTGTGTTCTCTTCTTTGAGATGAAGCCGACATTGCTCTTTACTGTGACAGCTCACTCACTTGCCTTTAATTTTCATTTCCTTCAAATACCCCCATCAACCTAAACCGACTTGTTTTAACAATATTTTACTCTTCTCTACACCACACCGCCTTCCTTCCCTCTTCCTCTTCAAATCTCAGCTACTCCTTTTTCACTTTCTTTAAGTGTCTAACCAACATTCAAACCTCATATTTTCAACTACTACTCTCCCTTTTCTGCTACTATAGTACAATAACAACAACTCCTTTCTTGTTATTCTGCATCTGCTGACAGAATGAATAAACAAGAAATGCTTAAGTCTCAGGTATGACTAATTCCTTGCACACTCTGTTTTACTACCATTTGTTTGGATTTACTTTATGTCAGTGTTCATATGCAAGGTTTACTAGTTTCATACTGTCACTAATACAAGTTTTAAACTCTGTTTCCTTTGGATTTGGTAAAGACTCATTTTTTATGCCTGTTGTACTCTATGTTTTGGTATCTCAAGTTATATTATGTGGAATTTGTTGAGTTATTGGGGGTTAAGTAGGCCTGTAGGCTGTAACCAGCTTAACTATGTAGTCATTTCTTGAACATTTTTTCTGATTTCTGTACCTTACGATATCTTTTTTTTTTTTTGGCAGACTTGTGTTCTTAAAGTAAATATACACTGTGATGGCTGTAAACAGAAGGTGAAAAAGAAATTGCAGAAGATTGAAGGTAATTAGAGTTGTTTAGCAGAGAAATATATGTCATATTCACATGCTTTAGGGCCCTAGATTAGATGTCTGTTTTTCTAAATTATTTTTTAATATTTTTTTAACAGGAGTTTACACAGTGAAGATAGATTCAGACCAAAGCAAAGTAACAGTGACAGGAAATGTTGATTCAGCAACACTGATAAAGAAGCTAGTGAAATCAGGGAAACATGCAGAGCTATGGGGAGGAGCACAAAAGGGAGGTTCTAATTTCAGTATGATGAACAATCAGTTCATGAACATGCAAATGGACAACTTTAAAGGTGGAAAAGACAACAAAGCTCAGAAGGGTGGTGGTGGTGGAAATAAGGAACCACCAAAGGGGAATGCTCAACAGTTTCTTCAGATGATGCAGAATCTCAAAGGGTCAAAGGATAATTTCAAGATGGCTAATGTTCCTAATCCCAAGGATCAAAAATCTGTGAAGTTCAATCTGCCTGAGGATGAATTTGATGATGAATCTGATGACTTCGATGATGAATCTGATGATTATGATGATGAATCTGATGATGAATTTGGTGGCCCTCCACCTTCTAAAATGATGCCTGCTATGGGGGGTGGGGGTGGTCATGGAGCTCATGGGCTTAATGCTATGATGATGAAGGGTGGGCCTATGGGTAATAATGGTGGAAATGGCAAGAAAGGTGGGGTTGAAATCCCAGTACAAATGGCTGGAAATCATCATGATGGTGGCAAGAACAATAATAATGGAGGAAAACAGGGGAAAGGAGGGAACCAAAACCAGAACCAGAATCAAAATGTTGGTAAAAATGGTGGCAAAGGTAACAATAATGGAAGTTTTGGAGCAGCAGCACCTCAGAAAGGAGCAGGGGGAGGGAAGATGGATGGAGGTCTATTGATGAACAGTATGCAACAAGGAGGGCCACATGGTATGATGAGTATGGGTCAAAAAAGTGGAGGCCCAATGACCATGGGCCCAATGGGTAATCACCCGATGGGTCATATGTCGGCAGCTCAAGGACTACCCGCCGGTGGTCCTGCCGGATACCCCGGGATGGGTCAAGGTGGCAACAACCCTTATAGCCAACAACAACAACAACTACAACAACAACAGTACATGGCACAAATGATGATGAACCAACAGCGGCCTGCCGGATATGACATGTACGGAGCCCATCCAAACATGTACGGTGCCCATCCGATGATGTACGCTCGGCAACATCCATCTGTGAGTTACGGGCCACCACCGCCTATGGGAGCTCCGGTGCATGATAATTTTACTCATATGTTCAGTGATGAGAATACAGGCAGCTGTAGTATTATGTAAATTGTTTTTTTATAAAAAAAGGTGTGTACTTTGTTTTGGTCTTTAGCTTATTATGAAGTAATGAGAGACTATGCTTTTGTCTTCAGAAAGCAAATTGTAAGAATTTTGCTCTACCTATTACTACTCCCTCTGTCCCAATTTATATGACTCACTTTCCTTTTTAGTCAGTCCCAAAAAGAATGACACATTTCTATTTTTAGTAACAATTTGCCTATAAAATGTCTTTTTTACCCTTAATGAAATGATTTACAACCACACAAATTTCTATCATTCATTTTGGACCACAAGTTTTAAAAGTCTTTCCATTTTTCTTAAAGTTTGTGCCAAATCAAAGTACATCACATAAAATGGGACGGAGGGAGTACTTTTTTAACAAGTAATTCTGGTGCTTCACATCAAGAAACCCAATTTTGTTAAAGTAGTTACTATCAGGTAGCTTTAATTTAAGATCCTAATTAAGGTCTTGTGAAATTGACTATGCTTGCAAGTTATTTGGTCCCAATAACAGTTTTGGAAGTCACAAAATTTAGACATATTTTAGTCTTGGAAATTGGAAAGGAATCACTTGGAAAGGAAGATTGTTATTTGATTCAACACTGGCAATGCATCTTCTTCTGCTTTTGGGAAAGTTTCACTATGTTGGTACAGTAGCTAAGAAGTTTTGGTTAAATCTTCTCTTAGAAATCACTTCATTATAATGTAGACACAGTTCCCTAGAAAGGGGAGAAGAAACAAAAAACTACAAGAGGGATGAAAAAGACAATTCCAATTTGTTAATATTTTTTTTGTAAGATATTTTAAGTTAGTAGTAATACGTGTTGACTAATTGGATAAATATCACATTGATATTTTTGGGGCAAGAGGGTGAAGATATAATGGATCTGGCAAAAGCTTTGATTACATTCATGTGCACTTATATTAAATTAAATTTGTGTCATAATTCTTGAGTTAGGTCAAAAACTAATTAATCAAATTTACGACGTACTAGTACATAAGTTTTGACCAAACACGTGAGTTCTGGAATTCTGTGTTATGAATATTTTAAAAAAGAAGATTTGCATATATTTACACTGTGAAAATCAGAATTCATCAATCCAAGAAGTAATGTCTAGGTCTTTGTAATAAATTACAGAAAGGAAATTGCAATTTGGTTGTTAAAAAATGGAAAAATTCTGCTTTGTCTTTGTGATAATTAATGAAAACACATGCTACCTTTGTTATTATATTAATCAATATATGCAGTTTTGGTCTGTGAAATACTTAATGGTTTAGGTACTCTCTTCATCCCATATTAGTTGATCATCTTACTAAAAATAGTTATTCAATATTAGTTGTTCACTTTACTAAATCAAGAAAACATTAATTAAAATTTTCTGATAGGGAAAAAGAACAAATATACCCCCGAACTATCGTAAATGGTATGCAGATACGCTCCGTCATACTTTTGGGACATTGGTGCCCATGCCGTCCTAAAACTAGAGCATATATACCCTTTATACTAAATAAAATAGATACGGAAGCCATCACAATTGCTTGTACGTTTGGGTAAGAAATGTTGGAGTCTTTTGCTCCTCCCAAGTAAGGCTGCGCAACGGACCGGAACGAAACCACCGGACCGGAACGAATCGGTACCGAAACGGAACGGGACGGTTTGACCGGTTTGTTGACCGGTACCGGGATGAATCGGACCGGAATTACCGGGACGGATACTCGGTTCCGTCCCGTCCCACTATATACCGGGATGGAATCGGAATGGACCGGAACGGATCGGAATGGAACGGGATGGGATAAACGGGACGACACATCTAGCTATTTCAAAAAATGATGATTTTTTTTTAGTTATTTTGATTTTTTGAATTACGAAAATATGAATGTTTTTTTTTTTTCTAAGTTTAAACTTTAAATTAATAGTTTTGAAATTTATAAATTATAATGTAATTTTACTTAAGTTTATTTTAAAGATATTTTTTTTTTAATTTTTACCTATTAATTTTACAAGTTAAGTTTAATAAAGTTTTTTTAAAAATTTTTTTAGCTTAGTTTTCAAATTTCAAGATTTGAATCTTTTGAAGTTTATAAGTTATTACTTATTAATATGTTATAACTTATAAGTTATATTTATAACTTGTAATTTAAATAACTTAAGTTTGTAATTTATTTTTTTAAAAAAAAGGATAAAACAATGACACAATCACACAAATTTTAAGAAAATTAAAAAAAACTTTTGAATCTTGTAAATTTAATTAAAGATATATATAGAATATATCAAAACACATTTTAATCTTATAGTCTGAAACATGTTATATGAATTGTTTTTATAAATTTATTTAAAGATATATAAAATATATCAAAATACATTTTAATATTAAAATCGTAAATATGTTATACGCAAATTTTTGCTAAAAACAAGAACATTAAAGGAAAGAAAAACAAGTCATTTTAAAACGTAGAAAGTACTACTTAATAAATCTATTGTTTCATGTTTCTCACTTAATGGGTTCGATATATGTTTTGAAATATCAATTAATTTGAATTTACATTGCACAAACTCATTAAAAGTAAGGGCGGATCAATATCATTGATGATCTAAAGCCAAATTGCAATTTATTTTATTTTTTCAAAGAAAAATTATATTTATAATTTTTATTTAAAGTCTGTTTTCTAACTTTTTAAAACTAAAGTTATAAATAATTATTTTATAATCAACTTGATCTTCTAATATTATTTTTTGTTCAATTAGTAAAATAGTAGCAATCTATTCAACAATTTTTTCAAACATTTCAAATATCAAACATTTGGGGAAAGTTATATATATATATATATATATAAATTATAATATAAAATATAAATCAATTAATAAAAAATAATTAACCGGAACCGGACCGGACCGGAACGAAACCGGAATAAACCGGTACCGGTACATCGGTATCAAATCATGATACCGTTCCGTCCCGTGTACCGTTCATGGTGTCCCGTTCCGTCCCGAAGATTATCGGACCGGTACCGGAACGG
>NW_006239298.1:117472-198594 GCF_000226075.1 Solanum tuberosum | reverse complement strand
CAATTAAGGCTGGGCACCGGAACGGGTTGTACCGGTACCGTTCTGATACCATTCCGGTCCATTTCGGTTCGGTAGTATTCGGGACGGGATGGGATACATTGAACCGGTACACGAAACGGAACGGTATCATGATTTGGTACCGGTTCATTCTGGTTCCGTTTCGGTCCGGTCCGGTACCGGTAAATCATTTTTAATTAAAATAAAAAATAATATTTTTGTCATTATTTACTTTTATTAGCATTTCTTTTTTGTTTATTTAATTTTTTAAAATTACAAACTTAAGTTATTTAACTTACAAGTTATAAATATAACTTAATAACTTATAAACTTCAAAAGATTCAAATCTTTAAAAACTTATAACATAACTACATAAGCTCAAAAACTTAAAAAAAAACTTTATCAAACTTAACTTACAAACTTATATACGTAAGAATTAAAAAAAAAATATCTTTGAAATAAACTCAAGTAAAATTATTATAAATTTTAAAACTTAAATACTATAAACTAATATAACTTAGAAAAAATAAAAACAAACATTCGTATTTTCGTAATTCAAAATAACTCAAAAAAAATAATTATTTTTTGAAATAGCTATATGTCCCGTCCCGTTTTTCCCATCCCGTTCCATTCCGGTCCGTCCCGGTTCTATCTCGGTATGTAGTGGGACGGGACGGAACTGAGCCTCCATCCTGGTAGTTCCGATCCGGTTCATCCCGGTACCGGTCAACAACCCGGTCAAACCGTCCCGTTCCGGTCCGGTGATCCCATTCCGGTCCGGTGCCCAGCCTTAATCCCAAGCATTTGAATTTGAATTGCGTGTTTGTACAGGTTAACCACTTAAAGCTCATAGAATTTAATACATATGTGCTAATTATCTTTTATGTTCCTTTATTGTATGATAAAATTATTTCGTTTCCAAAACATACATTATAAGCTACTTTTTGGTTATTGTTATTTGTAACTGTGACTTGATAGGCATCTTGACATACACTATTTACAAATGTTAATAGATTGCAAAATAATGTCTATTTACAATTTTGTCGATTATTTCGACTTTAACTTGAAATGAAGAATTTGAAAGTTGAACAACTTGTTTGTTTGAGGAGCTTCTCAAGGGCAATAATGGTTTTCACTCTCTAAACTTCTGAGATTTATTTTCTAGTGAAATTAATTTTTAGTCACAATCTTCCTAGTACTCTTTTTCAACTTCAACATCATATGGTCTTGTTGCCAACATCAACTAAATGTTGTCCCAATGGTACACCAGAACGAGTTATTTTTGACTATACGATTGTTTGGTTACCAATATTCTGAGTTGATTTTTGATGGTTGTCAGGTTATCATCATTCCTACATATGTAATTTGCATGGTGCCAGTAATTGATATCAAGCATCTGGAGTTAGAAATTATGTCGTGTCATTATATTACTAAGAGTTTTTAGAAAACTTCATTTGAATTCTTTCAGATTTGGAGACTTTGTCATTGACCTTGGGTTCCACCACAAAATTCATTAAGATAATCTACAAGTCCAATTGGCTTTTTCACAACTAGAGTTGTCAATATGGGCTAGCCCACCCCATCTGGGCTAACCCATACAAGCTTTGAAATTTGACGAGTCAGGCCGGGCTAGTCCATTTTTTGTGTGAGCTCGAAAATAGTCGGCCCAACCTACAAGAATGTGGGCTACGATCTTTGCCGGGCCAACCCTCTTTTTTTAAAGTCTATTTTTTATATTTTTTTTAATTAAATTATAATTTAAAAATATTATCATAAATATTGAGAAGACAATATTACATGATGTTAGTGTTACTACTTGTTAATTAAATAAATACATTAATTTCTCTAGTTTGGTCACTTTGGTGACTAACAAACTATATAAATACAAAGCACACATAATATTATAAAAAAATTTGTATGTGAATAATTTTATACATTTTAGTTTGACCACTTTGGTGACTAACAAACTATAGAAGCATAATACATGCATCAAGTGATCATAAATATGAAATGTGTAGAAGTTAATTTCTCTAGTTTGACCACTTTGCGACTAACAAACTATATAAATACAAATGCATATATAATATCATAAATTGTTGTGCATATGAATAATTTTATACATTTTAGTTTGGCCACTTTGGTGACTAACAAACTATAGAAACATAATACATGTATCAGGTTGAAAAAATCAGACCCAGTCTCTCTTGGAATACTGAATATGTCAATAAATAATGAATTGTATTAATCCATATATGTCAAGTGATCATAAATATTATATGTGTAGATGTGAATTTCTCTAGTTTGGCCACTTTGGTGACTAACAAACTATAGAAACATAATACACATATTATTTATTAAATAGTTTAACGATCACTTTAATTTATTGCACAATTTAAAAGCAAAACATAATTATTTCATTATAAAAAGATTAATAATTTTTAGAGTTTGTGCAAATTAAACTTTGCTAACAACACTTTATCAACATAAGAGTCCAAACACCTTAAATAGTCAAGAACAAAATTATAATACTACAAAAGGATTCAACAATAAGTTTGAACATAATTTAATTGCAGTTCTTAGCGTCGACTAAATCGAGTGAGTCGGGTGGTTGTAGGAACATCATTAACACGTCGCACTAAATTCTAGTGTTGACCACTAAACTCCAACACAGTATTTAGATTATTTTTTTGTTAGCAGTATACTCTATTAAATTTTCCCAATCAAATATTAATTAATTAATTAATAACTACAAAATTTCTAAGATGACATCAACATAATTGCTATCCAACATTAAAGTGTCAATTCTGGTTAGCAAAGAAAAGGAAAAAAAATCTTTCGTTCCAGGCTTTTTTTTTAATGAGAAATTAATCATCACATTATTAAGTTGATGCAGTTATATAATTTATGAAGATTATCCGTTCAAACAATCCAGGCTCTAATACCACATGTAAGATTAAATACTTTAATACATAATATCGGGATCTTGAACACGATAATCTTACATAGAGATCGTTAGGGGGACATACCTGATACCGACATCATCACAGAGAGAAGCGAAAACGTTAGTCGTAAATTGATTTCTACCTCATTGCCCTAGCCTTACGTTACCACAAGCGTCAACGATGGAATTAATGTAGAGAATATGTCATAACCCTAATAGGTGGAGGGAGAACCAATTTATAGAGGTCAAGACTTAATCTGGTACGTCCATTAAATAACCAATGTACGGACGAGATCTATTATTCATTAAATAATATTTATGGTTTTACTTGGGCTACAAGTAAACTTGGGCCATAAGTAAGAAATAATTAATAATAATTTTTACAAAGATATATTTTGAAGTCGTGTGCTAGTTCCAAGCATTTGAGTTTGATTTGCAAAACTGAAGAGGTAACCCTTTTTCTTTCCTCCATATGCTTACGATGTTTTTTGATTGTATGTCATACTGCATTTTCTTGATGTCCACACCCAACTCTCGAGCCCTTTCCAGAGGATCATAGACAAACTCTACAAAGTTTGCAAATGAAATTATTGATTACACATCAACATAGTTTAGCTGGATGAAAATTATAAAATCTTTGAAGTTGATAAAGGTAATAGGAAGAAAGTGTTGCATATTAGCTTACTTATAAGCTAACATTTGGATGATCTTATAAGAAAAAACTTACTGTTTGATGGCTTTTTTTTGTTTTGTTTGGTGGCCTTAAGTCTTACAAGAAAAATATTGTTCAATTTTATTTAACACCAGAAAGCCATAGCTTCTTTCTTTTTTGGTTAAAAGGCCCGAAGAGGCCTGTATTCATAAATAAAATAGATACGGAAGCCATCACACTTGCTTGTACGTTTGGGTAAGAAATGTTGGAGTCTTTTGATCATCCCAAACATTTGAATTTGAATTGTGTGTTTGTACAGGTTAACCACTTAAAGCTCATAGAATTTAATACATATGTGCTAATTATCTTTTATGTTCCTTTATTGTATGATAAAATTATTTCGTTTCCAAAACATACATTATAAGCTACTTTTTGGTTATTGTTATTTGTAACTGTGACTTGATAAACATCTTGACATACACTATTTACAAATGTTAATAGATTGCAAAATAATGTTTATTTACAATTTTGTCGATTATTTCGACTTTAACTTGAAATGAAGAATTTGAAAGTTGAACAACTTGTTTGTTTGAGGAGCTTCTCAAGGGCAATAATGGTTTTCACTCTCTAAACTTCTGAGATTTATTTTCTAGTGAAATTAATTTTTAGTCACAATCTTCCTAGTACTCTTTTTCAACTTCAACATCATATGGTCTTGTTGCCAACATCAACTAAATGTTGTCCCAATGGTACACCAGAACGAGTTATTTTTGACTATACGATTGTTTGGTTACCAATATTCTGAGTTGATTTTTGATGGTTGTCAGGTTATCATCATTCCTACATATGTAATTTGCATGGTGCCAGTAATTGATATCAAGCATCTGGAGTTAGAAATTATGTCGTGTCATTATATTACTAAGAGTTTTTAGAAAACTTCATTTGAATTCTTTCAGATTTGGAGACTTTGTCATTGACCTTGGGTTCCACCACAAAATTCATTAAGATAATCTACAAGTCCAATTGGCTTTTTCACAACTAGAGTTGTCAATATGGGCTAGCCCACCCCATCCGGGCTAACCCATACAAGCTTTGAAATTTGAAGGGCCAGGTCGGGCTAGCCCATTTTTGGTGTGAACCCGAAAATAGTCGTCCCAGCCTACAAGAACGTGGGCTACGAGCTTTGCCGGGCCAGCCCTCTTTTTTTAAAGTCTATTTTTTATATTTTTTTTAATTAAATTATAATTTAAAAATATTATCATAAATATTGAGAAGACAATATTACATGGTGTTAGTGTTACTACTTGTTAATCAAATCCACAAATAAAATTATCTTTATAATATTTATTAAGTTTGATTTCAGGTAAAAACATAAATAGTTAAATAGATATATTAACCTAATTGTTTTCCAATGATCATAATAAAACACAAAAACTATGACAATATTTCATAGGCTACGGCCTATGTAGTGATTCCCTAGAAATTTTTAGGGAATTTTAATTTTATGTAGTACATATTTTATAAACATAATTTGTATTTTAAATTGTAATATTTCAAACTTTAAACATATTTTGAGTTTAGACTCTTGTTATTTTTAATACTCTATTTTATTTTTATTTTTTAATTAATTTTGTATTTGGCCCATGAGCAGGCCTTATCCAAATTTCTCAAGTCCCACAAATTGACAGGCTTATTTAGGCCGGGCTAAAAAACGTTTTTCTTAAATGAGCTTCAAAAGTCATAACCCAGCCCTATAAAATTATGGGATAGGCCAGGTCGGCCCAACGGGCCTAGCCCATATTGACGGCTCTATTCACAACCCAAATTCCTATGCTTGTGGTTATCTTTTGTGTGGTCATTTTATGCACATTAAACTTTCAAAACGAATTGCTCTGCACGACTCACTAAGGAGAGATTATAGATTGGCTAAGGATAAAATTTTAGGATATGAGTGAGAATTGATGGAATCGACTTCTTTGGTCTTAGTCTAGTTAGGTTTGAAGTACTTTTCTTCTGATTTTATTTCTCTGTTTATGTGATTGTGCTTGACAAACTTCATGTTTTATTATTGCAAATGCAGTTTAGTAGAGAGAATAATGTGCTCTCAACAAAAGAAGTGCACAATCCAAAACCTGATAAGAGAGTATCAATTCTTAGAAATAAGAACTTATTTTGAACTCCATATTATTAGAAGTAGAACCTCGGAGATTGGAGAAGTTGTGCAACTGTTATCGCCAAACAATTGTTCCGTGATTTGGTCAGTCATTATGTTGCTGGACCACTTTTTTGAAAGAATGCTTTTGTAAAAGTTAATGTGACGGATATTTGTTCTGTTTCTTTTTGTGCAACTAGTTTTTTTTTTTTGGAGAAGTGCCTCAACTCTTCTGTGGATATCCAGGATGCTCTATTGAGAAAAACTGATGAAGTTACTTCAAAAATATGGTCCTCCTTTTAGGTTGATGGTTTAAAATAGTTCCTCAAGTATCAATTGAATACTTTTGGTTACCAAGCTAAACGATTGCATATTTACTTACAAGTTAGATATAAGATACCTTTTGTTGGCCTTACAAGAAAAGAAGTTAATTGTCTTTGATAGGAAGGAAAACGTTTTTTCAATTTTCTCATGTTAGATTGGTCAAAATGTTTTGGAAAGTGGATAACAAGTTACTTAAAAATGAAGAAACATGACTTTTCTAAGGAAACAAGCTCCATTAGTGATTGCAAGTTCATTGCCTCCTCCCCACCCACCCGATACCCACAACCTCTACCCCTTGATTATCCCACCCACCAACCTCACTCCCTACCCCATTCTACCCTTGTAGTGTTTTCCTAAAAGAAGTTGAATAGAATGAATGAATGAGGAGATGATGAGCAAGGTTATGTGACTTGTGAGAGTACTCCACTATGTAGAAAAGGGATAGTAATGGATAAAATTAAAGCATCGTGAGGTTCAAATACATAAGAAATTAAATACTCACCAATTAAGCAACAATGGGAATTAAAAGGTTAAGCAATCAAAGTCTCCCACATAGATAAGCTGATTTTTTCACATTTAGTAAGTCATTTCTCATTATTTCAGAAATCGATGAAGTTGGAATGACAACAGGGAAGGACAAGATAGAATTTCCAATTTGCCTATCGAAATTATCCGCCAAATTCACTTATGCATTCAAGTGAGAGATGAAGCTAGAACTAATGTTCTGTCCCACAGATGGCGAAACATTTGGCCTTCTCGTCCTGAAATTTATTTGGACGAAGTGGAGTTTGGTGCCAACTTTATAGAGTCATATGATGAAAGTGATGCACCAAATAGAAATTCCTTCTTAACATAGATGAAAATAATCCTTGGAAATTATATCTTGTCCTTCCCCTGAATATGATTTTTGAAGTTGACACACTCGTTCTTCGCGTGACAGTTGATAATTCTTCTGTTGAACCCATGGTCGAAAAATGGATTGATTTTGCCTTGAACAATAAGATTAAAAACGCCACATCATAGTTTTAAAATGATTCATGAGCGTTTTGACTTGCGCGATATTGCATTTGTAGCTGCTTCATTTGTTGATTTAAAGATCCGGTGTTGTGAGATTTCAAATTATTCTTTTTATGCTCCCTACTATAAGATCCTGCATGAAGGAAAATGATTTCAGGGATCACATTGTTGGGTGCCCGCGAATGGAAGAGCTAAGCATTGAGGATACTGCATTTTCCTCGTTTTTTATTTTCTCGTGTTAGATTGGTCAAAATGTTTTGAAAACTGTTTTTCAAAAGAACTTATTTTCCTCTAAATTTAAAAAAAAAGAAGACTTCCGTACATAAAATACTCTTTCAACCTCACCAACCCCAACTTGGGATCTGACCCATGACTTGGGACTGATGGCGACTCAGGCTGTAACCTCGACTCTAATCTCAAATTGAGATCAGAGACCTAACCTTGAGCCTGAATCTGATCTTGACCCCGAGTTGGGCTCAGGGTCAGATTGAGTTTCAACTTGAGGTTGGGTCCCTTGGGTTGAGGATCAAGTTAATGTCAGGGTCAAGGATCGTGTCTCAAGTCGGGGTGGTGGACAAGGTTAGGGTCGTGTCTCATGTCGGGGTGGGGGACAAGGTTAGGGTCGTGTCTTGGGTCGTTGGTAGGGTCAAGGCGATTTGAAGTTTGAGTTTGTGTTAAATGGTGGGATTCACGGTCCGATATCATAGTATTTATGCTTAACCATTCTAAATAAAAGAGGCAAGCTAAAATTCAAACTATTGATTTAAAGCTAAATTTTAGTAAGTAGTTCAAATTTATACAATAAAATTTGTATATGATTTTGTTTGAATTTATTTATAAAGGGGATATTCGATCCACCCAACACACATCTCTATCCTTTATATAAAAGAAAACTTATTTATCGTAATATATAGAAAAATTCAAAGTTAATGTAATAGTTTAAAATAAATAGTATTCAACACATTTTGGAGCTACATATCATACCTTCCAATTACAACAAACCAAAACACTTACATACTCCTAGAGTATAAAACATTGCACCTTTCAAATTCTAGTTTTGGATGCAAATGAACTTCATTCCCCTAGCAATCATAATGCTACTGTTGATCTTCAAATTGAAACTGATTCTATCGGAACCATGGAACTCTTGGAGAATATACATCAAACTTACAGCTCTACTATTTTGTCCTGCAAGTCAACTTTGAAGAAGTTGAGGAATTCATTGGTCCACCATAGCTTCCATTAAGGGAACAAGGTAGACGACATTTTGTCCAGATTAGGTTCCAAGCTAACACAGACCACTAATCCACTTATCCTACTAACTCCACCAGATGTAGCAAAGAAGAAACTAAAGGCATTTCAAGATGGAGTATCATCTCCTAAAATAGTAGTATGATCTACATGTAATAAGTTAGCTTGTTTTGGTAACCTATCTGTAATCGCAAGTACTAATAGCGATAATGTAATGTTAAGTACGTAACTATGGAGTATAAAATATCTCCCTTTTGTCTAAAAAAAAAAAAGGAGTTACAGATATAAGAGAAGGGTTTTAAGTCCTAAAAGAGTAAGTTGCATATATTAGCACAACGCCGTGATTAAGCGCTTAATTAGATACTAATATACAAGTAATAATTCTTTAGGTTTGATAGTTAAGTAATTATAACCATACTACCTATTGATTAACACAAAAAATAGAACATTATTATCAAATGGAATAGAATAAAATAAATAAATAATATTGAAGTTCTAAAATAACACCCTAAGCTCAATCATAGATTATATGGCGATAGGGTTCAATATTCCCGTTGCATTAATATCTTGTTGTGGTTAATTCTCTGTGTACTGAAAAAGTTACACAAGTTAATTGCTCGATCAAAAAATATTTATAATCGCTAACTAATCTACATATATTATACATGTGTTAAAACTAGCTAGGGAAACAAAAAGGGATATATATTTTTTGTGTGTTTATATATGTGACATAAAATTGAAATCAACAACACTCCTTACTCAAAACTAGTACACTTGCATCTTTAAGACGAAAAAACAAACAAAAGTAACTTAAACTAAAATTATATAGACCTTAAACTATATCACAAGAACATAGATAGAGTCATACTTGAGGAAATTAAACTTTTCTTCAATCTTCACTCCATTTCATTAACGAAAGACGATTTGGAGGTGAAATTGAAGTTAGAACAACTAGTGTTACGTGACAATAACGAAGAGCTCACACCCAATCTTGACCTGACCAAATCGAACTCAACAAAATTATCTTCCAATTGATGCACCCCTATCACAATTGGAGCCTTTGGATTTTGTCCTCCATCAACAAACGCCAAGCATGACACACCTGGTCGTGCTTCAACTACTGAATTTGTTCCAACAATAGTCCATGTAACATTTTTGTTCTGCATCACAAAATCAATGTTTGGAACATTTGTGCTCGAAGAGACATTGGAATTGAAACATAATCCGAATGGTGATATTGGATTCACTTGAGATATCCTAGAGGATTGGTTCGCGAAAAACTGAGTGAAAGTTATGAAAATATTGTGTTCAAGAGCTGTGTAAGGTGCTGTAGTACTAATCATCGCGCCACCAAAGTTTCTAGTCCTTGTTGAGATTAAAGATGAATGGTTCAATGGGACAGGCTTGTTGTTTACGCGAATTGACCTCACTGGGATGAAATATTCGCCTTGTGAACCGATGATTATTGGCGTGTAGGTTAAGTTACCTGTTTGTGTTCCATTTAATCCACTAGTCCCAAAAAAGATTGCACCATTTTTTTGTGTGGAAGAGGGCAAGCACAAGGAGAATTGACGAGGGAATCCGAAATGAGAGGCGAATTGAATTGGGAGAGAGACTGAACCATGAGCTAATCCAGCTACTCCTTGGACATTATTAGGAAAAGGACCTTGTAACAAAGATGAAGGTGAACAAGCAAAAAGGAAGTGGTGAATAGTAACTATAGGACCAAAATTTGAACCAGATTGAGTAATGGATTGAATTGAGAGAGAATCCTGAGCAACTTCGCTGGTTGCAGTTTGGCTAGTTAAAGGGTTTGTTGTTGTAACAGCACAAGTGTTGTTATGGCAACCAGGCCTAGGTGTAGTGGAAAAGCATTTGTTGCACGAATGAGAACCAAAACGAGAACATTGAGTTGAGTGGCAAAAAGGGGCTAAATAGGTTGATGAGAGGTAATTTTTTTCGCAATTTAACCATAAGAACTTGCCATTCAAGTCAATAAGCAATGGGATTGATTGCTGGGGAGTTCTTTTTGTGATGTTGGTTATGTGGAGACCTGTGGCAGAATCCTTAAAAACTGGCAAAGCAAGGCCGCCAGGTTTGAAGGGAGCACTAGTAACTTGTGATTGTGATAGGAATACAAGATTTGAGAGTGCTAAGAAAGTGAGAAGACAGTTAAAGATTGATGATGCCATGTTTAGAGAGACTGATAAGAAAAAGAGAAGCTATTACCTTCTATGGTGATGAACAAACACATATATAGTGTGGGAAGGGTCTGTAGTTTATCTTCAGTTATGGATAGAGACAATATTTGAGCTATTTTGTCATTTTTAATGGATGTCATGCTTGCTTTTGTCTCTCTTTAAATCAATGACGCTAAACAGGGGATCCTGTAAACAAGCTCAGTTTAGCATGTTACAAGACAATTCACTCTGTGAGTTGCTTTACAAGTATTTCCGCAAAACCCGTATAGTGTTGTCACAGTTATTTTGTTTGATCCTTCTCAATGACCTCCAACTGATTCATCATAACCTTATCACATCTTCCCTTCCTTAACAGTAAAAAAGTCTCCTTTTCACTTATTACATTTTCTACTGATGAGACATCCACACAAAACTTCACTATTAGCTATCTCGTTCCACAAGTTTTTTTCAGTTTCAACTTCAAAAACTTCGTTCCAATATTGTTCAAATGCCTACTATAGATCTCCTACCGGGAGAAGAAAGGAAATAATAGTGGTTTTAGTCACACAAAACAATCATAAAAGAGCGGCTGATATCAAAGGTCTAAAGTACCAATATTATAATTTGAGGCCGATAAACAGCAATTCTGACATTATCCGGGACAAAATTATCCTATTCATCTCATCATCTCATTTAAGCACATTTTCCCCTTCCTATCAGTGGAGGCTAAAGTTACAGATAAATTGCACCGAGGAAAAAATTCATCATCTGTATGTCTCTGGCAAGCGGTAACCAGTCATCACAAGTTTGTTCGCGGACATTTTCCCTGTCTTTGGCATAACGTGCCAGTGCAATGTTAGATTAAAAGCTTTACCACGGAGGTTGCTTCCCTACAACAAGGAATAAGGTACTTGTGAAAATCATGAGATGAAGAAGAAAGCAGAATAAAGCAAAATGCTTCAGAAACTAACCTGATCAACAAACCGATACTTGTTTGTGGTGTGAATCAAAAATTTTGCATGTTCCTTGGTGGGAATAATACCATCCCACAAAGATATCTGTTAGTAAAACAATCATGTCAGTAGAAGGAATCAAACCAAACTCTCATCTGGTAGGAAAACAAATTCTCAAGCAGGTGCTAAAAAATTAATGAGTTGACATATCCTTGGAGCTTCTACAGCCAGCTCCTCAAATTAGGAGAAGACAGCCCCACGAGGTTTCACTAAGCATATACTCATACTTACAGGAAAATCCTATCACTGACAACAAAGTACAGGACTGTTAATTTACAAGGAGAAGCAAAGGGTAGATATGTCGATACATACTGCTAAGCCTTACTTTCAGTTGCAATACATTTATCAGACAACGACACGAGCCTCAAATAAGATCTAACTAGTAAATGTAATACAAGGAAGATATTAATTATATGCAGTTCTCAACCAATGGAAGATAGACCTGATTTAGAGAGTTCTTTGGAGTTACATACTCAGCTGCCAAAAATACAAACACCTGCAAATTTTAACATAATTAGAATTGCACAATTGCTACAAGTAACTGTAAAGGTAATCCAACCAACAGAGATCTGACCGATCAACATATCTCTTAAAGAGTTTGAAGTTAAAACTACAAAACTTTGAATTCAAACATCTAGGAAACTTATTCCACGTAGTCTTGTTCTATTTGAACTATTCCAGTCTCTTGTTACACATGTTAGGTGACAGAATTTCAATATATGGTATATTGAAGCTGTAAGACACTCTAAATCCCGTCCTCCAAATTCTCAAGGAAAATAAAAAGGGAGGGAACTAAATACAACCAGCTTTCTCACAAGCACTGCAACAGAAATCATTTCAAGTTCATCTTAATTTTCACTAAAAAGAAAAGGTGAAAGAGGAAATACTGCACCAAGTCATTGGACTTACTGGGCAAACTTCAACCAATTGTACAAGAAGGCATAGATTTAACTATCTGACACTGCTTTATATAGTCACTAATAGCTTGGTAAATTTGTGTATTACATTCTATTTTCCAATTTCCACATCCTGTAATCCAGAGCGTTGACCGTGGCATCAACATCTAATATGACCACCTCTTCTCTCCACTCTAGTGAACTCCAGTGTTTTAGAACAGGGATGAAAAGTATACATATATTATGTCCTAGAGATTAGCTTAATTGAGAATAAGATGTATACACATCGATACATCCACACCTTCATACTTACTCTACATAGAAGAAAATCAGACCCAAGTAATAGGGTTAAAAGAGTGAAATCAAAACTATGGTGCAAATAAAGTAGACAGTAAACCTGCTTCGTATTCCACGTGAACAATGACTGTAAATCTGCCGATATGTTCAAGGTCAAACTGACCTGCATAAAAGGAAAAGTATACATGATATTCTTTCAAAAATTAAGTTCATATATAACCACTTAATCAACGATGGTAACTAGAAATCTTAACACAAGAGCAGCTACCAACTTTATGTAGATCAACAAGATAAAGAAAATAAACTGACACCTTAGGCAATATAATGTGCTAGCATATTATTTGATGATATTTCAATGATTAACAGATCTAAAAAAACATAAGATTGTTTTTTTATGCACATAGATATTCATGAAAATACTAATAGAAGATTGTTTTTTCTCCAGAGTTTTACTCAAAAGTTGCCTGCGGACCTTTCGCTCTAAGAGTAAGCTTAGTTAGCACTCTATTGTTGAAGTTAATATTGGAAACTTACGGGCAATTCTAACATTTAGGATAGACCAAAAAACCAATAGATTATTCTAAGAAATTGGGAATTTGTTAATAGTACTACATATAATAACTTTATCTTTACAATCTGGAACTGCAGATTTAGTTGAATGCCTCAGGGCACTCAAAGAACTCAGAAGAAGAAGAGGATCTCTAAGGAGTTAGCTGACTTAGTTCCTTTTTAATAGTATGACTGTTTTATTTGGTTGTCTTTATCTAATGAATGATGTCCAATTTACTTGTGATTTCATCAAGGAATTCGTTGATTCTTTTTCGCTGCCATATCATTTAATGCACCATCTGTATGGATTATTATATCAAAGTTTCATTCGAAAACCTTTGTTTTTTGTTGGGTTTACACGGTGACCATGTTTGATCCCTGTGAATTTGAGTGGTGAAGAAAGTCATAACTCATAACTTTTATTAGTATTTTCAAGAACAATGTGATATCATGGGGGTTTAGAGAAAACTAGTTCAAACCTTAATTAACAATTCATCATTATTTTTCACAAGTTAGTTTTAAATCAGACTAAAACAATTTACAATTTTCAAATATTGATATATAAATACATACAGAAATATTTATATATAATATAAACACCTAATATTTAGGTTGATACTCATGCCTAACTAGGAGTATCTCCTAAATTGAAATTGAAATTGAAAAAAAGAAAAGAGATAGAGAGGGTATATAATGGAGAGAATACAATTGATAGTACAAAAGAATGTTCATACATATATGCATCAAAACTAGTTATTGAAATTGAACCGTTTAATAGTTATATTACCTCAAAACAGAAAATCTCAAGATTTTTCCATTTTCAAATGAAAAACCAGACAAATTTTACCAAGAATGCACATAGATTCCTGACTCCTCAAAGAATCCAGCAATACCCATATTCAAGAATTTGAAAATAGAAATTATTAGAAAAAAGAAAGGTCAACCCATCATACTTCAACCAGTTTTTTGCCCCGATTCCCAATCTCAGATACCAAATTCAACAAAAATTAATCCGAAACTAAAAACCCAGAAAAACCCTTCATCAAAATCGACAGATACAAAACTTTTGTCAAAGAAAATACCTCATCGTCCCCATCAGGTTTCTTCTGGAACCAATTGATATTCAACACCTGCAGAAAATCAAGCGATCAAACACATGGGTCATTTACAAAATCAACAGATCTAATTACAATCGACAAAGTTAAGAAAAGGAAAACATGAATTCAAGTAGGGTTTTTAAGGAGGTGGGTGTACTTGAACTTCAGTTGTAGGAATCGGAGTATTGAAATTGTCGGAGAAAGAAGCTATTCCACACATAAACGCAAGAATGGTGATTGCCAATGTTAACAAAGCATTAGCTCTGTACCCAAATGAATGCATCTTTACTCCCGATTTTCTTCAATTTTTGGTCTTCTAAGAAAATGGAATATGGGGAAAAGGGGCTTTTAACGCTTAAGAGTTAAGACTCACGCCTGCTCTAGTCAAATCTTCTTTTTACCCTTTTTCTCTCTCTTTTTTTTTTTGGTCTGAAATTTAATGTTTTTACCTATTTCTGCTGAGTTGTCAATTTAATATTTGATAGAACATGTCAATACTCATCTTATATTAGTAGTATTTTATTTACCGTATAAGAAATAACAATTCTTATACATAATAATATTATTAGTATTTACCAATTATATTGCATAACCAAATAAAGGACGCGTGGCACGATGACTGATTTCTGAAAAAACTCCTTGCTTTCTTTGTGGCACTAACAAAAGCAAATAGACATAGCAGTTCAACTTACACTCTGGAGAAGGAGAACTCATTGTGGTGTGTTTTCTACACGTCACTTATTGATTTCTCATTTTCGGGAAAAACATAGAGTTGTACTTTACATTTTGTATAATCTAGTTTAATAATATCCCTAATTTTTTTGTCAATTTTTCTCTGATTTTGGATTTGTACTATCATGTTTTTAGTGTTCTTGCATGTAAGAATCATCAATGAGTTGTTGCATGTGGATTTTGCATAGTAAACCTACACTGTCACTTGCCAATTTGTTGATCTAGTGTTGAAATTGTTCTAAATTGTGCTTAAATCCAGTCTAGTGAAGCAATTTTAAGTTATCTCTGTTCATCTTTTTACTCTGGTGTCAAAACAGATAGGCAGCCTAAACTATATTATTGGAAAATGCAAGTATGCTCTGGTGCATTTACTTAAAAAGGCTCCCCTTTTATGTACAGAATCTAAATTACTAATCCTTTGTGTGTCTTTGTCGTCCTAACCATCAGCTCATTCTTGATTTCAACCTTCCGTTGGCGAATTCTATCTATGGTAATAGGCAGTAAAAACTCCATATAATTGATCTTTTAAGCTCGCTTCAAGCTATAATGACATATCATCAATCTTGGGGTAAACAACCTCTATTGCTTATGTTTACTTTTTTTCACTACTTACTGTCTTCATTTTATATGTTTCAACCGAGTTTTTAACTTAAGGTAAGTCTAGAGTGCAATATTTTAATCTGTTTCATTTCATCTGAAACAGATTAATCACAGAGTTCTTACTCTTTCCATCGAGCATGGACAACAACTTCACGGGATTGGTTCCAACGGATGATCAGTTTTTCCTCCTTTACTTTATCATTGGAACCTACTTTGGACCAGATCTCCTGGTAGAATATCCCAAAAGGTCAGTTTTGCAAAGAAAAGGTCTAGGCCTACCTCCATACAGTTCCAATCAACTAGCTGGTTCATGCCTAAGAACCATAGAAGTAGAAAGGGTTTACTATCATGCACTGAGAAAGGCAGATCGGTCTGTTGTCCTGGCACAACCATGGTTGCACCAGTACTTTCATGGAAAGCTTCCTACTCTTTACCGCAAACAACCAGCAGCTTATCCTCGGTTTTGTGATCTATTTCCTCCCAGCCTGCATCCCCATTTATGCTGTGATGTGTATAATGTTATTGCAAACATTGTGTTCATCAATGACCCTGATACCAGTTATATTGAACCAGATAGTGTTAAGAGGTTCAAGAAGCTCACTGGTCTAGAACATCTGGTCATGGACAAAGATTGCACAAAATCACAAGCCGATGTTGATTACGAAGCTCTAAGTAATGTTCGAAAAACGGAGATGTCCAATCCCGATGATATCCTCCAATATGCTTCATTAGCTGCTAGTACTAGTAGCCTACCATATAAGGAGACGCCTTCATGTACTGAGCCATTTAATGATTTACCACTTGATAATGAACAATTTGACTATATGTCTTTTACTAGTCTTTTGAAGGATGCTTCTGATGAACCATTTAATGGAGTGCCACCTGATAGCAATGGACAATCTGACACTAGACCTTTTAGTAGTCTCTTGAAGAATGCTTGTGATGGGTCATTTAGTAATATGCCACCTCATCCCAATGGACAATTTGAAACTACACTTTGTAGAAGTCTCTTGAAGAATGATGGTGTCGGCCAGTTTGATGATGCACCACCAGATAGCTCTACAAAATCTGATGGTACTCCTTTTAGTAGTCTCTTTAAGGATGTCAGTCCTCTGGCGGAAGAGTCTATGGGTCCATCATCAAAGCACACCAACTCTGAGGACTTAGAGCTTAGTATTGTCTTCCTTCCTTCTCGCCCTTCTGAGGAGGAGCTAAGTAACATTGTTGCTGCTACTAAAAGTGGATTTGCAGTGGCTGGGAGTGCAGCAAAGGGTAAGATAGGACCAGTTCTCGGGCTCTTGGATGTAGGAGAAAGCGAGGACGCTTACTTGTTCCGTGTATCACTCCCTGGAGTAAAGAGAGATGAAAGTAAGTTACAATCATGATATTAAATATTCTTCACGTATGAATTTGCAATAAGTCCCAGTTACTAATTCTTCGACATATTTGATCTGCAAAGTCCTTTTACAATATGGCATCCCTTCAATTGATTCGCATCACTGTTCTGTTGGTTGGTTCTTTTTCTACTTAATTGTACTGCATTCTTCTGATGATTTTGGATTCGATCAGGACTAATTTGTTCAAAATTTATGGTTAACGCAGGAGAATTTATTTGTGAAGTGGAGATTGATGGTAAAGTGTTGATTAAGGGAATGACAACTGGTGATAGGACAGTCCACAAGTACTCTCAAGTATTCGAGATGCAAACTCAAAACCTATGTCCAACAGGAGATTTCACCATCTCTTTCAAGCTGCCAGGCCCAGTTGACCCTCAAGAATTTTCTGGTATTTTTGGCACTGATGGAATTCTCGAGGGAATCGTATTGAAAGCAGAAACATAATCTCAATAGAATAGGGTAAAAATTAGTGTCTTGTTAATTGGGTAGTTAGGACCTGTACAAATTGCAACCTAGCTTATGTCTATGATAGTAGTAATTTGGTGTGAATGCAACCATTTAAACTGTTCAATTACAAGTAATTTCGATTTCTCCTTAACATTTTTGTAAGAGCAGAATCAAAAGAGATGAAAATGGATTTCCCTACGCTCAAAATAACGAAATCTGCTAATGTAACAAGCGCTCACAAAGGACCTATCGATCCGTCTGACTGAATTTGAATGAAAGATTATTTTTCATTCAAATTCAGTATCCAACAATGAGAAAGCTTTTAAGAATATGATATGATTCGAGTAATTCTGCATAAATACGAAGTTAAGCATTTTACTCTAAAATTCTGTTCAATTTCACAAGAAAAAAAGTAGTGGCTTACATGAAACTTCTTGTTGACCAGAAATTTTCTATACAACTAGGGGATTATGCTTTCCAACTCACTTTACTCACTCCACAATGAACTCAAAAAAATGAACTATTTTGTTCTTGAATGGAAGCCAATAGGATCTCTAACTGGTTAGTGAATGAAGGCTATCAACATAACCATTTCGCACTTCTAGTAACTGCCACCTACTTCATCTTCAAGAGTTTAGCAGCCCCCACATGGTTCCAGACCAGTGATGGATGAATCAACTGTTATTGCTCAACGTCTTATATGTGGCGACTTTTCAACACTTCTGCCTCTCCAAAACTCAGGCAGAGAACGTGGCAATGATCAGGCTTATTACCATGAAAACAACATAGAGTCCTACTAGGCAAAATCCCCAGAATCTTGGCACCCGGAACCTATTCCAAGTCACTAAAAGCAAAGATCCCATCAAGCTCAATAGCAAGAAAACAAAAGCAACCACGATACTCACATGGAGATGAAGCTCATAAGCTTCTGGATATACATTTGCTGTCTGCATAACCAAAGCAGTTCCAAGCCCAAAAAGCATGTTAAACATTGGCCCAGCAAAACATCCAGCCATGGCCATCGCCGGCTGGCCAGCCTTTGCAACAGCAACATCTGCAACAAGATCACCGACTGAGTTTCCCCATGCAAGCACCGTTAAACCAAGAAAGGCAGCAGGCAGTTTCAGGAGCTCTCCTAGAACTGCAAGACAGTTGAGAAGTTCCCCAGCAACTGTGGAGATCCAAAATACACTCATCACAAATGCTATAACAACTGCAGGCATTTGCTCAGTTTTAGGGGACTCCTTTTCAACAATGAAATGTAGAATAGCCAAAGAACAAGTAGCACAGAGTACGATGAACCAAAGAGGCAAATGGGTGTCTGAGAGTAGGAAAGAGATTGGATGATTTAATGGCACGAAAGATTTGCAGGAAAACAGAAGTAGGAGGGGGCAGAGAGCAATGTTGGCAGATAAATAGAATCTACTCCATTCAGAAGGTGCAGTCCGTGGTATAGTGAGCCTAAGGAGCATCGAGACAGGAAGTTTCCAGATAACTGAGACCTGTCAATAAAGAAAAATTAAAATGTCAAAATGAAAATATTAAAATAGCTACAGAATACAAACTGAGATGCTGTGAACACCATCAAAATACATAAAATTAAAAAATGGATTTTGAGTGTGCCAGATGGATTCTTCATGAATGATCTAGTCAACAACATGGATTGCAAAAAGAAGCAGAAGCAACTGGCTTCGATAAGAACTTTTCTTTAAAAATATAGCTGAAATACAGAAGTTAACATAGATAACCAAGCAAAATGCAAGATACATCTGAACCAATGGAGAAAAGAATCTCCTTGACTAGAACTGACCATGAGAAACAACTAGCTAGAACCCAGATGATCAAATATCTCATATCTGTACCTAAAATAGGCGTGCTTGCAGATAAATTGGTCAGTATGCAGGGGATCTCAAGAAGCACCTAAAAGACTTCAAAAGCACGCAATACTAGAGTTCCATGGTGTAAGTAGAAAGCTGAGAATATATTCTCACATAAAACACACTCACTTATCAAAAGATAGTTGGTAAGTAGGATATTACATTTATCAATTTAGAGTTTAGAGCAATGAGAAATGTTATGGTCATCATAATTTTTATGGCTTAATATAAAAATAACTTCCAGCAAGAGTGCAATCCAACTTCTTAGGCATGCTCATCTGTTTGTCAGTTGCTTGCCCCTTATTCATTTCTTTCCTTGCACTCGAAAAGCATGGACATGCAGTTTATTCCAGATTTTGACATCCATCTATGTAGTGGCCAGTGTCACTTTGGGGACTGCACCATTTAAGGCGTACTCAGGCTACATTATTGTTATGAAGAGCTCCCTCGTAATCCCCCTTTCCCAATGATTGTATAGAGATTTAATTCCCTTTTTGTAATAAATTCCCCTTGCTTCTCTACTTTTCTCTCAATGAAGTTCTCCACTTTTATTACTAGATTTCCCCATCCCTCGTTAAATGCATTTTCTGGAATAATAATTACTGATCTACTCCCTTCAGTGGGATAACAGATATAAATTGACGATACTTATTGAACTTCAGGGAGCAATAAATATATGTCGAAATGTCTCTGCATCTCCGTGATTTGAAGTTCTCCCCCCTGCTTTCAGAAGCCTCCTTTAATCTTTTGCATAACCAAAGCAAAGCTCCCTGCTCAATATCATATGCCTGATAGACATCATGGTACTCTCCACCCACTCAAACCATACCTCTGAAGCAGATATTGATTCTGGTAGATCATAAGATTCCGTCTGAAATATAACCTGTTCACAATGTTCTAAATGCTACCTGAAAGAAAAGGCAAGAAAAGGAAGAGATTCCAATGGCAGAGAACCACCAGAGAAGGGGCTCTAGACACCCAGAAGGGATCTCTAGAAGCCACCTAGGGAAAAGTGCTTGGGAGCATTTTTGTTATTTGATGTTATCTGTTACAGAGTCTTTGAGTTTTGTACTAAAAGGATATTTAAGCACTAGATGCCCAACTATTCACAGCATATGTTGTTGTATGCATCAACAAGAGAAATCACTTTCCATATATTCTGAAATTACTAAATAGGGAAAGATTTAGACCCCAAAATCCTCCAACTTACCATTCAAGTATCTAGGACTCCCTCCGTTCCCTTTTACTTGTCCAATATACCAAAAGTAAATTTTCCCTTTTACTTGTCCACTTAGGCAAAAGCAAGAGAGAATCAATTATTTTTTTCCATTTTTACTCTCATCATTAAGTAACCGTTAGCCAAACTAATTGAAGTATTACTAGCCAATTTAAATTTTCAAAGTACCATTTATAAGGATAATTTAGTTAAATAAACACTTAATTAATGATTTCTTAAAGGGAATGCAGAATGCAAAATGGACAAGTAACAGGGAACGGAAGGAGTAAAAATTTGCTTGTCTGCATGAATAGTGGAAGTTCGAGAAACACATAAGGAAGGAAAATCATCTATACATGTCATCATAAGATGCAGGATAAGACTAACCAGAATGTTGGATGATTATTTCTAGTCAACGACGAATAGCTCTGCCTTAACCCTATCTCCATCATGACTCTATTCAGTTATCTTACTTAATCGGCGGTTACATCCTGGCATGGTACACTCCAAGATTGAAGAAATAATACAGAACTGAAGCCAAAGCTGGTTTTGTCGCAAAATTCAACACTAACACTCAAATATTATTTAGATAATTTCCCTAGTTCCAAAATTTGCAACCACCTGCTACAGTCATTGCTGAGTTTCCCCACTTAATCATTCTGAACCTTGAAAAAGCTGCCATTCTCAGATGGTTTGCTTTTGAGGGTGCTAGAAGCACCTAGTCAGTTAGCTTTGCACCATTGTTTGTCAAGACCATTATGGTCAACACAACCGACGTTCAGCATTGTTAATTCCCAAAGAGAATACTTCTAGGAGAAGATATAACTTATGGCACAGAATGTGGGGCCAGTTTTCAGCAATCATCCGCACTGTGTATCAGATGTGCTTCAAAATTCTAGAGGGCAGCATATACCACGAAGTTTGTGAAGTAACATAAATCAACATAAAGTACTGTTTTTTTTCTTATTGCTATGTAATAGGATGTATTGTTTATGTGATTATGTCATGTTGATAATACAAGACTCTAACTCACCAAACATTTCCTCTGTCAAGACTTTGGAGCTAGTACAAGGTTGCAGTTTGATCTTGATAATTCAAAGGGGTTACAAATATTTCACAGCAATGCACAACAGAATCAAATAGTTCCTACACAGGAGGAATGACAACAAACCTAGTAGCCCTTTATCTCTTGCATCAATTTCTCATTTTATTCTTTTGTCTTTTTGGTCCATCACATGTTCAATCTTGTTCTCCTTAAAGAATTTCATACCAATTGGTTTGTTGATAATTAGAGCACAACAGGCATACAGACAAGGTCACAAACCACAAAACTAAGAAATTCTAACCCCCTAACTTGGTTACAAGATGCTGAATAAATCATCCATCAAATGTCTATACAATTGCCAGCTAAGATGAATAATTCACTGAACTTGCATTTCCATATGTGTGTTTAATTTAATGAAGAAAAAGAGAAAACCAAGAACTATAGGCAAGATTTAGGACATACCTTTCTAAAAAGGTGCGATGAACCTGTAGTATGCCTCTTTACATCTTCTAAAGTTCCCATAACTTTGCCTTTTTCAGAATCCAACTCAACAATCCCTATATGAACTTCATCACTTCTAACCAAACCCACCTCACCTCCAAACTTACCCCCCTTCTCTTTGGCACCACCCATCCCCAAGTCCATCCAAAATACAAATCCAACAAAGAAGAGATAAAACGCAACAAACCCAATAGCTTGCCAGAGGAAAATCTCAGAACTTAAGTAGACATAAAAAAGAAACAAAGCAGCAGTCAAATAAAACATCACATCCCTCACAAATGGAGCAGGATCAACAGCAAAAGGTGCCGCGTAAATCGCCACGAACCCAACAACAAAAGCAGAGACAAAAGTCCCTGCTGAAAGAATCGCGCCAAACCCAGTCCTGGCTTGACCTCCCCTAACTGCAGCCACAGATGCAAAAACATCAGGCGCACCATTACCTAAAGCCAAAAGGGTCACTGCACCCATAGAAGGCGACAGCTTAAGATGCGTAGAAAGCTTAGTAACCACAACAGAAAAGTAATCTTGGGCAGTCTTGATAAGGATGTAGAACTGTAGAAATACACAGAGGGCGAAAAATGGGATGGAAAGAGATGGGTTTTCTTGGAAGAGACAATAGTGCAAGGAAAAGTAGTTAAAGATTCCATTGGAGTCAGTGAAATTGCTGGTCGAACACACAAAATGGTCGGATTTTTCTTCAAAAATGGTGGCATTCAAAAGAAACCTGTGGGGAATTAGTGGAGATTTGTGAATTGGATTTGGGGAATATTGGGGAAGTGGAAGGACGATGAAGAAGAAGAGGATAGTGATGATGAGAATCAGTGAGATTACAGTGGTGTTGAAGCATGAGAAATTGAAGGCCATGCCATTCCAGAATATTGAAGTTGAAGATCGCGCTTTTTCAAGACTTGCCTTTTTTTTGTGTACCTTTTAAACGCGTTTTCTTGTGTTTACAATAATGGAGTATAATTTCTCTGCCCTGTGGGATCACTAGATCCGTTTAGAGATTAAATTAAAATACTGCAAGCTAAGATTAAAAAATAATACAGTTAAATTTATGAGGTCAAGAATACGTATTTTAATTTAATTTTTAAAAAATATTTACTAGCAATTCGAATATTAATAGATAACATGCAAAATAAATGAAATAGTCAAGATTTTATATATTCATTGAATACGTATCTTAGAACTCAGATTTTAACTCCGAAGGAGTTCTTAGATCAGTATGTTAGACAAAAGCTTAAGTAAAGTAAAGATTAGCTAGATGTTCTAAAAAGGGGTACATTAGTGGTATGGTACCTTACTAATGTGTGAAGTAAATAAATTATTTGTAAGTTATAATTTTAAGGCGTTAGTCAATGGAAAAGCTCTAATTAAGACTTGAAGTATAAAAGTTAATATAATGTCCATATGAATTTATCTGCGCACTTGACTCTTCTATTATTTTATTTATTTCTCATTGCTTTTTCATCTATGTCATCGAGTTAAAAATAATAATTGATTCTTTAACTTGTTTCCTCTTTCTTTCTCGAGGATGCCCTTGCAAAGATTTGATTATCTTACCTTTATGTTCACTCCGTGAATGTTATGTGCGTTTATATGATTTTCCTCATACAATATGAAAATAAATTATATTTTTATTTGTCGCAATTTATGTGAAGGTGTTTAGAATATGATGATTTGAACACTTAACTCGAACTATGAATATATGTGTATAAGTACTTCAAACAATTTTAAATAACATTTATATATTTAAAATCTATACAATAAGTAAGTGAACAAATTAAAATACTCTTAACCTTTGAGAAAACAATAATCAAAGATTATTATTATTTTATTTCCTCCTCGTAGGCTCCTCAACTTTATTCTCTTTGTTAACTCAAACTTATGACCTCGAGATTGGAGATAAAAGGTATTGACCACTTGATCACAAGGGCGGATCCACGTGGGTTTTAGGGGGTTCACTCAAACCCCCTCGGCAAAAAATTACACTATATATATAAGGTAATTTTCTGTAATTATGTGGATATATATATTTTGAACCCTCTCAAAGACATTGAGAAACAAATAGCCTAGTGGCAGGTTTCCTGGAAAGTAAGCTTCACGTCAAGGGTTCAAATCCTTGCATTAACATTTTATTTTTTTCTTTTCCAGTTTCAGTTTTTTTTTAAAGTTTCAGTTCCGTTTTTCACATTTTTTTTTTAGTTTTTTATTTTATAAAACATGCTAAAAGTGTGATTTTAAATCCAAAAAAATCAAGGGTCCACCACTAAAACTATATACTACTAGTTCCTTGAAATTTTGTTTTGTTGGCTTATATACACGTTTATACTTTTATTTTTCGAACTTCCTGAATGAAAATTCTGAATCCGTCACTGCTTGATCAATGTAATATTTTCACATAAATTTAAGAAGGAAATTGCGTATAATTAACTTCATTCCCCAAACTTAGGTAGATAAGGAAAAAATGTTAAGTTTATACTAATAAATATATGTTATCTTTATCAACAAAGATATTTTTATCCACCAAAACTTAAATGAATGACAAAAACTTATTATTAAAAAAAACCCTTAAGAAATCATTATTTTTCCTTGTGAATGGTTGAAATGTACCTATTCTATTATCAGGTTATACATTTAAAAAATAAATAAGTTTCAGAAATATTAAGGAGCTTTGCTTCAAAAGATCTTAATTAATTAAGAAATCACATAGAGAGTATTAAAAGTTAAAATTGTGTCGGGAAATGTATTTATGTGTTGAAGTCTCAAGAATTTAAAAGTTGATCCAAGCTAATATTTGAGAACTTGAAAAGGTTTGAAGGTAAGAATTTCAAATTACTATCTAATAAGCTTTTGAAAATACATGCAAGATATTTTCAAAATTTGAATAAAAAATTATCGAATTAGAATTTAAATTAATGTATGATTAAATGTCTGCCTATATATTAGATCTTATACAAAAAAGCAAAACATCCTTATTATCTAGTTACATTTTTTTCAAATTGTTTGATAGATTCTATTAGAAAAATATTGCATTCATTAATTTTGTATATACTCCACCAAACCACACAGAACAAAGTCAGCAAGGGCTTTCAACGCTCTATAAATACAGAATCCCTAAAACATAAAGTACAGAAGAACTCTTGAGGAAAAGAAATTCAAATAAATTTCCATCTTTGGGTATTTGCCGCTCGCTAAATTTTTACCAGATATCCCTAGGTCTCCATCAGAGTTGGACCCTTGTCTGCATCTGGGTATCGCCGGAATCTACCTCACAGTTGAATTTCTCAAATTTTTTCTTCAACAACTTTCTGATGGAATCTCCTTGGAGGTATCAGTAGTCTACCTTTTTCATTCATATCTTACATAGCTGTTTAGTTTAGATTTCATTTTACACAATATGGTGAGATAGAAACCCTAAAATATAGCATACACCTAAGGAAGATGTTGATTTTCATATTTTTTTGAGTGCTTTTGGGCACTTTCGTAATGCTGAAAGTAAACATTTTTCTGGTCAAAATCTTTTAAATGCAGTTACCCAGTTGTTTGTGCAGAGCTAATTTTTAGTAAGTTCAGTTAAGGGTATGCTGGAAAGATAAAATCTTGTCAATAGTTGTGTGCTATTAAGGTGTATAGAAGAGTTTTCACTTTTCTTGAGACAATATTTCATTTGTGAAAACTGTTGAAGAATGTATGGCTGATTCATTGTTTGTTGGTCCTTTTTTTTGGGGTTTGTTCTGTGTATTTTGCTGCTCTGGGAAAGGGTACTCCCATATCATGGTTTTAGAGCCAGAAGCATCTTAATCATTATTCCCAATGTTGAGTGCCCATCTTATTTAGTCTACGCTCTAGATGTCCAGTCTTGGGTGTGCGGGGTGTTGAGTCCCACATCGGCTCTCTTAGGGATTGGAGGTCGATGAGCTAGCTTTTGGGGTTGAGTGAGACCATAGGTTTGTAACATGTACCAAAATGAATTGTCTTTTTGCCTAGAACTAATTGATCACAGTGAAATTGCCTAGGACGGAAGGTACATTTTCTTAATCCTACATGGAGCTGGAATGAAAAGATGCATTTTGTTTAATAGAACAAGATCTGACATTGGATAGTGCATTAGACATTTACTACATATAAAATCTAACAAGGTCTAATTAAAAAATAATAGTAACAATATACTTTTAATAATTTTAACATACACAAACTTGTCATTGATAAGGGAAGAAAGACCATGTGAAAAAATAATAACTGAAAACCAGTCAAACCATGAGCCTAAACTAGTGCTTATGGCGAATCTTTGTCCTCGTGGCATGACCTCGAAGGGAGTAATTACCTCACTTGGACTATCAGGTGGGAACCACCCAAGCAGCACACCAAGGTGAACTACAGCAGGTATAAGCTTGAAAAGCAATGGTGTAGACCTGCCAAAAGATTTGTCATAATTCAGCTAGAAAAACAGAACTAAGGACAGACTGTGAATAGAAAATGAGTTATTCTTCATATGCAATCATGGAGATGCTTCCATTTAAGAGGGTACTTCTATTTTGATCTCTCTATCTCTTGCCTGCACGTGCTTCCACTGGCACACAAAACGAAATGAAACTTTTTCTTAAATCGTAAAGAAACCATTTTGTACTTTTGCATCATATGAACTGTATTTGCTTACTCCAGTGAGGCTCTTATTTTATTGGTTTTAGGTCCTATGGAGAGCGAACTTTTTATATGTCAAGTTAGGAGTATTTTTTTTATTCTAGCGATTATCATTATAGAAACTAATGTTGCATTTTTCATGTGCATTTCAGAGCTTCTCAGACTTCTTTGCCGAATCATGGTGAAAATAATGGTTCAACTCCGCTGCATCCTGAACCACTTAATGTGGCCCCCATAAGTTGTGTTCCATATACTGGCCCTCCTCTACCATACAGTTATCATACTTCAGCGTCACCAGACATTAATACTGGTTCAGTCCCAGTTGAAGCTGATTCCAAGCATATCAGCTCTCAGCAGCATGCTGGGGGTCAGCCTGCAATGATTTTTTTCACTGCTTGTCCAGCCAGAGAGGAGTGGGATAATCTCATAAATTATGCTAATGGTGGGGTTGCACTGACTGGATCTGCTTTATTGGGAAAGGTTGGACCACTTATTGGATCAGTTGATATTGCTGAATCCGAGGATGACTATGTATTTCGTGTTTCACTCCCCGGTGTCGCAAGGGATGAAAGTAAGTTCTACATATGAGTAAGATTTTCTTAAGTAGAAAATTATCTTTTTATAACTCTGAGGAATCATTTGGTGTGAGGTATAAGGTATAATAATTCTAGGATAAAATGTAGGATTATTTTATCCCATGCTTGGTTTGAGGTATCAGGTAGTCCTTGGATTATTTATTCCACCATTTTTGTCATAGTGATGGGATAAGTTACCCCATATACTACACGGTGGGATAACTTGCTGATAAATATGCTGCATACTCCACCTTACTCGGATAAAATTTGTGGTTTACTTTTTCTCAATATGTCCCTTCATTTCATACTGAAACTTGAATATGAAATCAATGCATGAAGAATGAGTGATATCCAAAAAACCAGGAGGTTTAGACGTAAAGACCTCATCTCCAATAAATGCTTGCTTTTTTAGCTTAATGTGGATGTGTTATATTTTAAGTGTGGAACTTTATTATCTCACATCAATAAATCCTTGGTTTTTTTAATGCATGTTTTTGTTTATAACATTGGGCTGCTCTTGTTTTGATTCCACAGAAGGGCTTTCTATGTTTCCTCTAACTGATTGTAGTCCATCATTTAATCTGTTCTTTTTATGTGGTCAATGAATTTCAAACTGCATCCATATGAATCCAATTGATGATTAAGAGATCTTCCCGTTCATGTGGTTACAGGAGTGTTTCGCTGTGATGTTGGACCTAATGGGGCAATCGTCATAAAAGGAGTGAGCGAGACTGGAGAGAACATGGTTCGCAGGGACAACATGGTTTTTAAGATGCAAACTCAAAACCTATGTCCACCGGGAGAATTTTCTGTTTCATTCCAGCTACCAGGTCCAATTGATCATCAAAACTTGAATTGTGTTTTTGGATCTGACGGGATTTTTGAAGGAGTTGTGAAAAAAAGGACAACAGGTCCTTTAAGGGGTATTTAGATCAGAATATTCAGCTTGGTAAGTACCTCTTCAGTTCAAAGTACTTAGTGTGGAATTGCATGTAATAGTTGTACCTATGCCCTTCCCCACTTTCTTATGCTAACCATATTGGCCATTATAGCACAACTGATTATGTCATTTAATCATATTGCTTCTTGATCTATGAACAATCATTCTGCTTAGTTTTGGACTATGAATGAGCTTTGTATTGTTTTGATTTTTGTACGTTGAAATAATTATCATTCATAGTCACCATTAAAGAAATGTGTAACTTATTCTCTTTTTTGCTTGTAGATGGTAGGAGAGAGGCCAAATTTGAGAAGACTAGGAGCAATGCTGCTGTTGATTTCAGGACCTCTGTGCAGCTTTAGGCCTTATTTTGCATCATACTTTAGTTCTTTTGTGTGTATGTCTTTTTGTTCTTTCCATTGTTAAGACTTGCTAAGGGCATAGCTTACCAAACTGGGCTACTTTTACAGAATGGAAAGTTTGGGTCCACGTCTCTGAAATCGGCTTATCCACGCGATTTCACCTTTGTCTCAGCACTCTACCCCCATTGCCTGTCTAAACTAAAGGATTTTGTTTTGTATTTGAAGACCAAGTATTTGGTCCTTGCTGTTTAATTTGTTTGCCATGCTACTATTATATCCTGTAGTTTGCATCAAATTGAAAACTTGCTCACAGGGAGCAACCTTTTTGGAAAAATGTCATGAAAATGTAACACATAGTGGTTTTTAGTACAGAAGAAAATGTTTTACCGATTTATTTGGAAATATTTTCTTCTATTGTATTATAATCCGTCTTGGTAATGCTAAAATTTCTATAAAATCTTAGTCCGTAAATAGTAATGTAGTAATACATATTTTGTTATAATTAAAATGAAAGTAAGGCATTCAACTTCGAAAATGAAACTAGTACTAAACGAATAATCTAATGTCAGGTAAACATTCCAATAGAGAAGAAAGTATACTACTACTTTGAATATGAATATGACACATAATGCTCATCACAAAAATATCAAAAACCTCATCAATGAAGGGAAACAAAAAAATATCAGTAAACAGAAATATTCCTATATCATAAATACCACATTTCAATTTCTATCATATATACTGTGTGAGATGTAGTCATAATTGCTGTGTCCTGCACTCTTTTTTGTGGTTGGTTATTCTTTTGGGGACTAATAGTAGTTGAGCCATTAATAGGAGTAGTTGTGTAGTTGAGCCATGAAAGATTCAATTCAAGATCATCCACTTGAGTAGTACCGTGTACGTGTACTCTTCACCACCTGTCTACATCTCTGCCACTCATTTACATATATATATATAACCGTAATGTTAGACCAGTTTAATCGCACCTCGACTATTTCCAGAGGTTATTTGTTACCTTCCACTACCACATATATCGGGTAATTCTGTCCACCTAAGCTTGAACAGCTGGAAAGGAATCACCTAATATTTTGTCACTGAAATTTGAACTGAGGACTCATGATTCTTGTCATGACTGTTGGAACGAAGTGTTGTGGAATATTATGTTCATGGACCTTTAAATTTAACAACTTGAAATTTACCTCTTATCTATCCTGGCAGGTAGATTTAATTTCTTGACAAAGTCCATTAGATGGAAGTTCAGTTTAAGTGAAAAAAGATCATTAGAGAAATAGAAAACGACATCGATAAGTACTGTTGATATTATATTTGTGTAAATACTGTCTGTTATGCAAATTTTGTGTTTCGAGTCAGTTGTATTACACATCCCTTTAGGAAGAAAATGATTGTTGTCTGAAGGACTAAAAGAAAGACTGGTTCCTAAAATTCCTAAATTAATTAGCACTCTTAAAAATTCAATGCATGAAAGGGACACTATGGTGATGGAATTATATAATATAGCAAAGAAGAATAGACTGTATAGTTCAGAACAGAGGAAACTAAAGGGATAGTATACCTGCTGAAGATATGGTGAAAGAAAATCCAGTAACTGGTGAATCTATATTTATCGAAAAGAGAAATCACTGTGTGATTTATCCAGCAAGTGGCAGTATGGTGGCAGAGTCTGTGGAAAGAAGAAATAAGAACTGGTAGAGTGTATCTGATTTTTGTTTTTGTTTAAGTGATAGTGATTTAAGTTTTATTCCTCTGCAGTGGCTAATGAATGTAACAACACTGGTGCAGGTTTGTCCAAACAAAAATACCAAGTGATTTGATAGTAGAAATTAGAGACCAAAGCTTCCACTTGCATAAGGTACACAGCTACACTGTCCATTTCTCTAATAGAAAGGAAAGTCCCAAATATATAAAGTTCAAAATCGCACCATGTATTAGCTTTCTGCTTTTTATATGACTGATCTTTCCAATTTTTTGACTAATATTTGGTATACTAGATGGAATAGGCATTCTTAGAGTTATATTTTTGTGTTATGAAGTTTAACTACGCTTTCTATGGAACTTCTTTAAGTTATTCTTGTCAACTTTCAGCTTTCCGTGGTTTCAAGAAGTGGATACCTTAACAGATTGGTATTCGAAAGGAATGGGAACAACTATACTAGAGTTCAGATTGATACAATTCCTGGTGGGGCTAAAATCTTTGAATTAGTAGTGAAATTTTGTTATGGACTGAAGATCAAAGCTACAGCTTCAAATGTTGCCCCACTGTATTGTGCTGCTCATTTCTTGGAAATGAATGATGAACTTTACCAAGGAAATCTAATTTCTAAAGCAGAGGCGTTCCTTAGCTACGTAATCCTTTCTTCATGGAAAGACACATTTAGGATCTTGAAAAGCTGTGAATCAGTTTCGTCATGGTCTAAAGACTTGCACATTGTCAAACGTTGCACGGAAGCCATTTCTTGGAAAGCTTGCTCAGAGACTGGAGTGAGTAGTATAGGAGACAATGAAGTGTTAGTGAATGTTACAGCAGATGATACAACCAAGTTGGTGAAGTTGTGTGGCAATTGGTTTTTCCATGATTTTTCATCCCTTCGGATAGATCATTTTATCGAAGTAATTTCATTGATCAAAAAGAGAAAGATTAAGCCAGAGCTTGTGGGGTCATGTATAGCTCACTGGACAAAGAAGTGGATTTCTCAAATCACAGTTTCACAAGAGAAATCGAAAGATCAAGAATTGTCCATCCAGCTACAAAGAGTGACAACTGAATGTTTGATAAGGGTGCTTCCTGCTGAAGAAGACTCAGTTTCCAGCAATTTTCTGCTTCATCTTTACAAGATTGGGCTAATTATGAATATCAATCCCAAATTAAAAGATCAGCTCAAGACAAGAATAGCTCTCATGATGGAAAAATGCAGTGCTAAAGACCTTCTAGTCAGGAACAGTACAACTCTTTTCGACGTGGATATTGTTGTTCAAGTGGTAGAAGCTTATGTTTCTCTTGCATCAAATAATCCCAAGTCAAGAATGTGTGTTGTCGGGAGGCTAGTGAACGACTACCTCGCCCTCATAGCGAGGGATGAGAACCTTGTAGCAAGAAGCTTTGACTCTCTTGTAAATGCATTGCCAAAAGAAGCAAGATTTTGTGATGACAACCTATATAGGTCCATAGACATGTACCTCAAGGTATGCATAACGCATTTTCTCTTTTCGTCCAATCTCAAAAAATTGATTTCTTGGAAATTGAAATGAAATGGCTTATTGCAGGAACATCCTGACCTAACAGAAGAAGAAAGAAGAAGCATATGCAGAAAAATGGAGTACCATAAGTTATCACAGGAAGCGCAAATACATGCCTTGAAGAATGATAGGCTGCCAGATAACATCAGGACACAATTTATACTTCTTGAGCAAGTCAATATGATGAGGTTACTAACTTCAGATGGTTCAAGTTACCAGAGAACTAAGTCACAGACCATAATGAAAGTCAGCAGCGGTTTACGCAAGAGTTGGATGAATTCCTCCCAGACAGAAATGAAAGCGATAAAACAAGAGCTTGAGATGTTAAAGGCTCAAGTTGGTGAACTGCAACAACGTAGGATGGAACTTCAGCAGCGAACAAAGAAAGTTGTCTTTTGTTAGTTTATTATGCTTCATGTCTGTTTAGTGAATTGAAAATTTGGACAATGTGGTTTCAGTTTGTTGAACTCAAGCTGGTGTGGTTGATGAGATTTGCCCTTATTAGTCTGGTAGTAGGAATAGTTATTTAACATTGAACTGGTACCAGAGTCTATGTTTTTTAAAGGCAGATTGTTTAAATGATATGTCAATGGACCTTATAACTTAGGGGTGATTTTCGAGAGTGACTTAGAGATGAGTGATTCTTGAACTTTCTAAAGTTAGCATAACTTCAAGTTTAATAACTTTTGGAAGGTTAACAAATCGAACTAGTAGAGCAAAAAACATCAAAGATAATATGTGATAATAAGTATGATAAAATGACTTACTATCATACATATTAATAGAAAAAAAAAATGATGACATATATCATATTTAAATTTACGATTCCAAAATTATAATTTCATTTTTTGAACCTCCCATAAAATGAAATGGATCTTTTAAGTTATTAATTTTGTTTCTTTCTAACAAGTGATGCGATATTTATTGGAACACTTGTGACTTGAAAGAATATTCAACAAAACTTCTTGGGGCTAATTTAGAAAAAGGAGGGAAAAGGGGGAAATTGCGGGAGTTCTTTCACAACGTTTCCGATAGATTTTGGCAATTGTCGATGGCTAAAGACGGCGGAAACGCGGCGGACCCACCGGCCTCCGACCCAAACCCGTGCCCGATTTGTCTTGCACCAGTTACCGAAGAGTCCTACTTGGATCAATGTTTCCGTACGTTTCCTTTCTTTTTAGTTTTACACATATCTTCTTGTAGTTTTATAAGCAGTCATTGTTTAGATGCAATTTCATAAGTTTTAATCCCCAGTTCAGTTTCTTTTCTTTTTTGCTATGTATGGATTGTTTTTTTATAAATAAATCAGTTAGTAAGTGCTTAATCCAATCATGTTTTTCTGCAGACAAATTTTGCTACAGCTGCATTCTGCGTTGGATAAAAGTGGTTTCGAGTAAGCACTCTCGTGCACCTGCTTCAGTAAAGTGTCCTCTATGTAAGGTTCGAAACCTGTTTTATCATTCTTGTTGGTTCCTATTTCCTCTCAGTGTATTGGCAAAAGTAGATCCCTCTCAGGAATGTTAGCAATTTGGTATAACTAAAATTTTAGGGCATTGATTGATGAACTATTATTAATAGTGATATGATTCCTTCTAGATGCCACACTTTTGCGTAAGAGGGCTTTTACTATGCAGGAACCTCAAGAAAAATGGAACATTTTCTGTTAAGATGAATTTGAGAGGATTCTAGTACTAACATCCATATAATTGTGTGTCACACACACTTGTGAGATCAAGACCGCGGGATTAGATATTTGGTCTTACAAACTTTTTGCTTGATTGGAAGAGTTGCCGAGCCTTGAACACAGTGTGGAAATACCAAAGTGGATAGATTGGAGATGTGTATAAATCTATGCAATTTATTTGTAAATGTTTTACTGAAATTAATCAGATTTTGGTCCCTTTAGAAACTCTGTCCGACTTCTGTTTGCCTATTGAATGTTTTGGAGTTGCTTATCTAAATTTTATTGGTGGGGACATTTATATCTGGGAATCGAAATGAAAGAAACATGGATTTTTTTTACATCTTATCTTTGACGTATTGTATCACATTGGGTATGTTGTTGTCGTTGTTTGATGGTATCAACATTTTGTCCAAAACAAAAAGGAGGCTCAAAAAGACAGGAAATTTGCCATTAAAGGCAGTAATTTTGTTTAAAGCTCGAGTTATGTGCCTCTTGTCTCTCTGAGTCAATGTGCTAAGGCATGCACCTCATTAACCAGTGACTTTCTCATTAAGAGGCAAGCACTAGACAACAGATACATGTGCAAAGTGATACATTATTTTTTTTAAAACATATGAATGAATTTTTATTCAGAATAACTTAGAAACTTAGAAAGCTGACACCTTTCGTTTTTCATTTCCTTTTCTGGAGGATTCTATATTTATTATACTTGGTACTTTTGAAATCAGTATATTTCTGACTCTTCTAATAACTGACAAAATTTTTTAGCTCTTCTATTATTAATATAAAATATTTTCTGCTGGATTTCTTTTGCAAATCAACACTCTTCTTTATCTGTTATGCAGACAGAGAATTTTTCTATTATACGGAGCTATAGTGGAGGGTTTTTTCAACAACATTCTGTAAATGAAAACTTGGACAATAGGTAGTAAAGTCCTCTATACTTGTTCTGCTTTGTTTGTTACTATTCTAGGTTAACGTATTGAGCTCCTTTATATGACATTTGTATTCCAGTGCGTTCTTCACAAAATCTCACAAGTATAGATTGCAGTGCTACTATACCGATGAAGGTAAAGTGTTTTCCATCAGTGGTTTACATTTTAGCCATTTCTACCAGATATCTTTTATGAGATATCACTTTGCTTCCAAGAACTTGAAATTGGTAGTTCTGCAGGGGGCTTATTTGACAAATTCAATGTGCTACGTTATTGGAAGTTGCAGAAGTACCTTCAGCCCAATCCTTGGCTTATAAGTTGGTTGAGAAGAGAAATCCAGTCTTTGACTCAGGTCCTTCAGTCTCATCTTTTTCATTGATTAAATGTTGTAATCTTTAATATAGACTGCACTTCTAACTCAATCTCTTAAGAACTTTTGATTATGATGGTCAATAAAGACGATGAATCCTTGAATCACAAAAAATAAGAAGCATATTTAATGTTTCACAGAGAAAACAACTTCTGATTATTGTTCTGTACTGATAACCTGTTTCTTGCATTCCTTGTCTTCTGTGTTCTTATAGCTGAAGTATGGAGATGAAAACCCTTTTTATTTCCAGACTGAACAAGTTTCTTGGGTTCTTTGTAAGGTAGAGGTGAATACTAATTTGCAACCAATAGGAAACTGTCTGTAGAACCAGCATATCCATGGGTATTTCTTAGTCAATCTTTAATTAGTCTTCAGTTGAAGTAAATCTTGGTGTAACTAGCCAGTTTTCCACTCAGAATAAGGTTGAAGTCACTGGAATATAATCTCTGCGGTGTATAGGTAAAACTGTCTACACTCCTTGTCTGATCCGTGAAAAAGCTTCCTGTAACTAGTTATCATCAACAACCCATTTCTCATCTTTGGCAAGTAGGCAACTGGCTTCCTATATGCCTATTTCCCTCCCCAAATAGTAGAACTTGTAACTGTAAAGAGCTTATATTAAAAATATTCAACATGAATTGATGTCATTTTGATCCCAATTTCTCATAAAATGATTTGTTGAAAACACATCATAGTTGTCTAAAACATTACAAAATAGCCTGAATATGGCGGCCTATTCAAACTTTTTTCCCTTGATTGCTGTGACTGAAAGTCCTAAAATGGCACCCATGGAGAACTTTGGTGATTATCGATCATGTCATTCTTATTGCAATAGTACATCAAATTATGCTTAAGTACTAGACATTTTTGTAACATCTGAGATAACTTTATTGTATGACATTTTTGCTAAGTTTGATTCTTTTGTGCATCCTGCAGGAAGAAGATGTAGATATTATTGTACATCATATACTTGGTGTGATTGATTCATTTAGAAGGTACTGTTTGCTGTAAATAGTTGATTTTGCATACATTGAACTCGCCACCATCAAGCTAACCTCTTTTTTACCAAAAAGAAAAAAGAAGGCTAACAGCTCTATGAGAAAATTAAATGGCATTTTCTTGAAAATTAGTTACCTCAAAGTTATCGTGTTATTGTTCTCATGTTCGCTTAATTGGTCATCATTATGCATTTTCAATATTAGATGAATGATCTCTCTGCTGGTTAATTTGCAGAAATGAGCAAAAGCAAATAAAAGTTACTCCTCAAGCAAAGCAAGAAGAGTTCAAGATCATGGTATCTGAAGCAGCAAGACCTTTCCTAACAGGTCGAACTGATCGATTTGTGAACGAGTTAGAACTATTTCTGGCTTCTTCTTTGACTGTTGATGCTTTTGATAGAGTTTATATCCAGCATTTGGGTTGGAAAATTCCTGAAATGATGGGGGAGGGTGAGGTAGGAGAACCAGTTGAACATGCCCCTTTGGTTCCCTATGTGTACTTGTTTGATGAAGTTTGTGATGGAAATGAATAGATTTTTTGTCCTTGAATCTTAAGTTCACCTCACTTGACATATTTTAGCTGGTGCAGGCACAATTTGTCAATCATTGATTATATGTTTGCTATTTCTCACATCCATGGCCTTGTCCCTTTTAGGCTATTCACAACTCGCAAATTTAATGTTTGAGGTCAGCTTGCTTAATATTGTTGCGTCGTACTAAAATTGTAAGTTCCAAATCTTGCCTCTTATTGTACAGCTACTTGCCAATTTTTATCTGGAGTTCTGGGAATGTACAACTCATATGCTGTTCTTCTTGACTTGTTTAAGTTCACTACAACGATTTTCCAATTGATTATGGATATGTTTACATCACATCTTGTGACTAAACATTCAATCTCCATTACTATAATGTGCTAAGCAAGAAGCATAGAAAAGATTAAACAAACATGGTTGGCAGCCTTCAGTAATGTATATGAATATAATAGGCTGATACGGCAGGCGGCAAAAGTCCAGAATGGATGCCAATGGCGTTTTACCAAGACGGACAATATTATCTATTTAGCCGGCCAATTGGCCAAGTTTGACAACTAATCAGTTATCAGAGTCCAATTTTCACTAATCCAGAATTGCCTCATGTAAGTCCACTTAGAAGATAAAATTATCTCTATCAAAATGTTTTTTATTCTCAGGCCCTAGAAATGATGTTTTACCAACTGCACCATGTTGTGACTTGTGTATCATGAATTCATAGTTGAATGAAGAAAAAAAAATACAAAATGAAATTAGTGTCTGGAAAGTAGTAAAGTTTAGCAAGAAAGATGCAAATTAAGCAAGAACAAGTAGTGATATATGTGATTTGCAACTTTTTATAAATTATTCGACCCAAACAACAATGAAATAGATTTATCATAAATTATTCATATTTTAAAAAAAAGTTATGTTTATTCATATTTTAAAAAAATAAAAATAGATTTGGATCATGGGCCAGAGCTACTTGGGTTTAGCCCGCCCTTGTCTCCCCTTAGAGGGGAGGGGTGAAACTTGGATTTTGGGTGTGTTTGAATTCAGCCTCTCGGCCTTGTTGACTTTACGAAAGTAGACTAGGGCATAAATTATTAATAAGTTTATAACTCAAGATTTACGTTTAAAATATTAACGGTTTCCAAATTGACAAGTTGGATACTGATTTGGTCAAATTTGGTGGGCGGACCTCCAAGTCTGAAAAAAACATCTTTAACATATTGTACCTGAAGTTCAATTTATTTTATTTTTAATTTTTTAAAATTATATTGAAAATATTATAAATTATAATAACTATTTGGGACACATAATTAAATTAAGAGAGAGAAAGTAACTCATGTATAATGAAATGCGGCTTCTTTGTCTCTATTTTTTCGAAGTTTCTATTTGGATTAATGACACATGACATATTATTTAAATTTTTGGCTAGAAATCAATTATTTGAACAAAGCCCTAATTATGATTAAAATAACTAATATAAATTCATTGAATAGTGCATTGTCCATTTGATTTACTTATGAATTAATTGAATTCATGTATGTATAATTTCCAGGTGATATGAATCTCCTAGTTTGGACATTTAACAAGGTGATCTTTGTGGGTGATATCCCAGCAATATAATTAGAGATATCATTCACCATTTGAATGACAAACTTGAATAGAAGAAAAATATTCTTCTTCATCTATATTTTTTGTCTTCTTATTTTTATATTTATATTATTCCGAGCTTGAGTTTATATATTTTCTCTTAATTTTTTTTTACAATCCCACAATTCTAAATCCATATTTTAAAAATTCTTCTTGAGTTTGATTTTCTAAATATCTAATCGCTTTATCTAACTTACTCATTAATCATTATAATATTATAAAAAAAGTCAACTCTCCCTCTACGATATATATTCGACAACTTATTACCAATAATTCTTTTATGCAACTTTACTATTTTTCTATTAATATAAATTACCTATATATTCTTATATGATATTCTGTGCAGAAATAATATTTTAACCGGTAAGAGGGTTAATAAGGGATTGAAAATCACGCTCTAACAATAACGGTGGTTGGTAAGGGAAGGTCAAAAACAACAAAAAGGATAAAATTCTCCGCCATAATCAACTACTCCACTAGTACAGACAGCAGCCATACTTAACCAACGGCTTCCAGTCTCCTTCTGACTCTCAACCATCCGATCTCTGTATAATTAGGTACAGATTCGTATCTCAGGAGTCAGGACTAACGGAAAACGGGAAGAGAGATGGAGGTGAGAGCTAGAGCCCCAGGGAAAATCATAGTGGCTGGAGAACATGCTGTGGTTCACGGATCAGCTGCCGTCGCTGCCTCTATCGATCTCTATACTTACGTCTCCCTTCGCTTTCCTACTCCTGCTGGTATACATTCTACTCCAAATTAGTTGTAAATGTGATTTCTGAATCCAATTGAGGTTGTTGAGTTCTTAATTCACATATATATCGAGTGTTTGAGGCTTTTATTGAGCTCGATTGTGGGATTTTTTTTAAAACTTTAGGAGAATTCCTGTCTGGTTTCTAGTTGACAAACGATTTTCAATTTTATGCCTTTTCAACTCTGTTCTCATTTATCAGGAGGAGAAGTATGTTAAAATATAGTCTTTGCACTTTATTCTTCATCATGTATGCTTGTCTTTGTTGCCAACCTTCCTAACTGATCTAACACTGAAAGTGATCCATCAAAGACGATTTTTCTCCATAGCAAAGGAACCTAAGAGACATTGAGTTTTCTCAAAAAATGTATAATTATATGATGAAGTGTAGAGAATGTTATTCTGATGGTTGAGTTTTAGGCTTTTAGTTGTTAACGGGACTGAATGATTGGTTAATGTTTACTGTGTTATGCTCATTGTTCTCTACCACTACTCTGATATTGAGATAAGATACTGGAGTTCATACTGACCTCTAGGATTTGTCACATATGCTAGGTCTATCCTAAAAATGGATGAACTAAGATAGAAACATGATAAATTTGCTTAATTTCAACTTTTACTTGTCTAAAGAAGGTTATTTTTCTTTGAAAGACCAAAACAAAGAAAAATCACGTTTACCCAAACTGTTGTTTCCTTTTTCATTTTAACCCTAATATGTTTACTGAATTATTCATTTTGTTTTTCTCAAATTATGTTTCTTTTCTTCTGAATTTCTTCGGGAAATAGATAATGACGAAACACTAAGCCTCCAGCTTAAGGATGTGTCCTTAGAATTTTCCTGGCCAATTGCAAGAATTAAAGAGGCTTTTCCAAACTTGGAAAATCCGATTCCACCTTCCTCATGCTCGCTGGAGACTCTTAAATTAATTGCTTCTTTAGTCGATGAGCAGAACATTCCTGAGGCAAATATAGGTCTCGCTGCTGGTGTCACAGCTTTTCTTTGGCTGTTCACCTCAATCCATGGGTATTAACTTTCATTCCTTTACTTGACCACTTGACATTCATAAAACAGATTCCATAATATCACATTGACTTTCTCTTTGATTGCCTTATTAGATGCAAACCAGCTAAAGCAGTTGTCAATTCTGAGCTTCCATTGGGATCAGGCTTGGGTTCGTCCGCAGCTTTTTGTGTTGCACTCTCCGCAGCCATTCTTGCTTTGTCAGATTCAGTCACTATGGATTTCAGCCACCAAGGGTGGCAAGTATTTGGAGAGAATGAGCTGGAATTGGTGAATAAATGGGCTTTCGAAGGCGAGAAAATAATTCATGGGAAGCCATCTGGTATTGACAACACAGTGAGCACATATGGTATGTGACAATAGCCATTGTTACTATATCTACTTTCCTTTTATGATATGTTAACGGATCACAGAACAAAGAGAAAACATCGCAGTCAAGCTGACAAAGGGGCATTAAAGCATATAGTTTTGGCTTAAGCGGGTAAAAAGAAAATATGCTAATTTGTGACTGAGAAGTAAGAAATTGGTAGGACTGTGGGAATTAATAATCATCTATTAAGATAAAAGAAGATATCTTAAAGAACTTATGCGTGCAAGAAAAAACATGTAATTAACTTGAAAGCCTCCCATAATTAAACATTATACTTGAGATTCTAATAAGTAACACCATAGTCACGAAAAGACATTTTTGTTTATATATGTCTAGCTGCCTTAAAACGACTCTAGGATAACAGCTTAATCTAAGGGGAATTGTGTTATAAAAGAATTTCACAAGAGGAATTCATTAGGCTAGTTAAAAATATTCCTATCTCTGACCAGCCGTTGGTATGCTGTGTTCTCCTACTTTTGTGTAAAAAAATCTGCTTGTTAAATTCATCTAGAACACCCACTTCAAACAGTTGCAGTTGTTTTTTGGTAATTATGCTTTTGGAACAATGACATGAATAAGAGGTATCCTCAGTGCTCTATGAAGAACTATTGAGATTCAATTATGGATTGTAACATATTAGCAACACTTATTTTATCTTCTATACAACTCTTTAAATCTCCCTAGGTATCTCAAATATTTGTCGAATGATAAAAGACATCTTGTTGTTTGTTTGAGAGCTATATCTGTTATATTGCCAGTCAAACCAGAATCAAACAAGAACTGGAAACAATGTAAACATAAGCTCCTTCTAATATCTACAGATCTTTTACTTCTGTGGTAATTTTAGGCAAACAAGTTAACCTCTTCATGTCCACACCCCAAAAGTAAAGTTTTAGAGGAAGTAACTTGAAACAAAGACTAATGTTCACTGGAAATAGGTCTAATAACTGTTGACAGATAATCAAGACTCATATTGCATGGCGGATGGCCCAATATCTAAAAGAAACCTTGCCTTACAAGTTAAATTATGTTGGTTTTTCACTTTTTGAGTCTACGGCTCTTTAGACATGATGTAAAGCGCTGGAGACAGAAAAACATCATTTTAGGGTAAATGGGCACAGTCAGCATAGAAAAGATTCTACCAGTCACAATCTAAACATGTCATTACTTACTCACAAAGGGAAATGCAAATTATTTCTTTTCACTTTGCATGTTCTATGTTGCTCAATAATCATAACTTTTTGTTTGCAGGGAGAAGAGAATTGTTCTCTCTTCTTCTTTTGCAGTTCTACCGATTAAACTTCACATATATGTCCTGTTTATATTTGGTCTCACAAAACATACAATGAGGTCTTAGATCCATTAGAGAATCTGATTTTTGCTATTCATGAAGGTAATGAACTGTTACAGATGGTTATCTAATTAGAACAGATGAGCTATTTTAAAATTGATGTTTGCTTGGCAAAGATTGCTTGGGGAGCTCCTGAATTACAATGTTAATTTCTCTCATGTGCATTGGCAGCGTTTTGACACTCTTCTCCTTTTATGTGGCATTTTTTTTGGGACACGGGGTTTGTATAGTCACTTGCCCTTCTGTTCCTCCTACTATCATCAAGGTATCTTGTACATGATTTGCCTGAAATATTTTCCATGGTAGATTTTTCTTCTATGGTTAAGAAACATAGGATACTTCTAATTTTCAGATAGTCAATGGAAGGATATGTCAGGATTTTAATGACTTCGCAACCTATAACTTTACATACAGGAAACATGATCAAGTTTAAGTCAGGCGATTTGACACGCCTCAAAACAAACATGCCACTTAAAATGTTGATCACTAACACAAAGGTTGGGAGAAATACAAAGGCATTGGTGGCTAGCGTCTCCGAGAGGACCTTGAGGCATCCGACTGCAATGGCTTCTGTGTTTACTGCAGTGGATTCTATCAGTAATGAGGTGGCTGCAATTATTCAATCACCTGTCTCTGATGATCTTGCCATAACTGAGAAAGAAGAAAAACTGGCAGAGTTGATGGAGATGAACCAAGGATTGCTTCAGTGCATGGGTGTTAGCCATGCTTCCATAGAAACTATTCTTCGAACAACTCTAAAGTACAAACTGTCTACCAAGTTAACTGGAGCTGGTGGTGGAGGCTGTGTTTTGACATTACTACCAACCCGTATCCTTTAATCTATTTTCCTTCTGATAAATGCTTTCTAATCACAATGTGCTATTTATATGATATCTCTACTCACTATTGACATTTTTGGAGTTACTCTGTTTCTCCAGGATATTATACTTCTAAACTCTAATCTGCTTTACCTGGGATGCATTGGCCATCCCCATGCACATTAAGCTTAGGTTCTTGAACATTACTCTAAAAAGGTAAAAAAGTTATTCACTAGGTCACAGTTCTATATACAGAGATGGACAACATTCTTTATCACTAACATTTTCTGCATAGTGACATTTGTTTTTTGCTTGTGGAATCTACATCTTATTTAGAAGTATGAACTGCAATTCTTGCCTTAACTAAGCGAGTCTGGAATATGTAATATTTGCTTTCTTCTTCTCACCGTTTCACATCCCTGTGTGTCCCACTGTTTGTCAAGTTTCTCATTTCCTTTTTCTGGGAACAAAAAACATATGCACATGAAAGCATTTTGTCAAGTTTTTCTTAGAACAAAGAGCATATGCGCATGAAAGCATTCGTTTTAATTGATTGAAATTATATGACTCTGCAACTATTTTACATGGTTATATCCAACTTTACTGAAATTACACAATTCAACAGCCTATTTTACAGGTGTTATATCCATCTCTTCTTGCCTGGTCTACTTGATGCTTTTGTTAATTGATTGAAACTACATCTATTTTACAGGGTTATATCCATCTTTACTGAAGTTACATAATTCTACCGATATTTTACAGTGTTATATCCATCTCTTCTTGGTTGATATACTTGATCTTTGACATGTCTGAAAAACCAACCACTAGACACTAATCTTCTCTATTAATAGCATTAATCATGTCTGCTGCCGAGTTCCCACATTTCAGCCTAGCCTTCTTTAAACTTTCCTTGACAACAATTTCCAGTTCTATCAGGAACAGTCGTTGATAAAGTGATAGCTGATTTAGAAACATGCGGATTCCAATGCCTGCTTGCTGGAATTGGTGGAAATGGCGTAGAATTTTCATATAGCGGCATTCCTGATATAGGAGACAACGGAGGCAATTTGTCATGAGATCTATCTCTGCACTCTTGAATGTGGACATGGAGGTGCGCTTCGCAATCTAAAGAAACTCAGATCCCCGCCATCAACTTGTTTTATAGTTCAGGTCTTTGATTAAAAACTTGCAATAATTATAGAGACAAATTTCATTTAGTTTTCTTTTTATTTCTTCTCGACAAAAATATAAATGGCAATTGGAAAATTCCCCGTTTTGATAATTGGAAGCACACGTTAATTAATTTTACTTCCAAAGTTACTCTTGTTGGTTCCTCCTATTTACTTGTCCTCCAATTTGTTTAATTTCGTTATCCAGTTGCTATCGGCTTCTTCCAGACAATATCTAAGAGCAGATGAACCTTGTTTTAAGGGACACCAAAGCGCAGACACAAATAAAGAGACAAAAGCGTATTTTTCATTGCAACTTATAAAGATACTGAGTGGAGTATTATTCTATTAATACCACTTCACTGTGGAGACCATAATAGTACAAAACACAGATAGTACATTAAAACTAACACAAAACAGATAAAAGTTTTCCACGTAAGCTGACAAAAGCTCCCAAAGAGACTTTTAAGCATTGACTATCGTCCCACCTGCAAACCAACAATATACAACATTCAGATCATATGCTCAATCTAAGGATAACATATTAGTTTTAATTTTAGCAACGTGGCTATGTAAAGGCCCAGCATACCATTAGGGTGGATAACTTGGCCAGTTATATAGGAGGATTCCGGGCAAGAAGCCAGGAAAACATACGACGGGGCCACCTCTATAGGCTGAGCAGCCCTCTTCATTGGCACTTGTTTACCAAAATTTGCACATTCCTCTTCAGAAAACGAAGCTGGAATCAGTGGTGTCCAAACTGGGCCGGGGGCAACACCATTAACGCGTATGCCCCTTTCCACAAGCTGAAGGGCAAGTCCTCTAGTAAATGAAACAATTGCACCCTTTGTGGCTGTGTAATCAAGAAGTTTTGCATTCCCCTTGTATGCATTCACTGATGTTGTGTTTATTATGCTGCTACCTTCCTTCATATGTTTCAAAGCATGCCTGCAGCCAAAACATTCATTTGAATTGTACAGAAGTACTGTAAAACTTACCTTACACTATAATTGTGTAAATCTTCTTAAAATAGGACCAACCTAGTGACAAAGAAGTAAGAGAAGATGTTAGTTCTAAAAACTCTCTCAAGCCTTTCCTCATTGATCTCCTCAACCGAACTAGCTTCGTACTGCTCTGCAGCATTGTTCACCAGAATATCAATCCGGCCATAGGAATTTACAACCTCATCAACCACTCTCTTGCAATTGTCATCGAATCCCAAGTCCGTTGGCACCGCCATTGGGTCCTTTGCATCTGCTGCCTTGGCTTGCATTAGCAATTTAAGTGTGTCTTGCGCATCTTTTTCTTCTTGAGACTTGACGTAAGTGAAGGCCACAGTTGCACCTTCCAGTGCAAAGCAATGGCACACTGCTCGTCCAATCCCGGAATCGCCTCCGGTCACCAGCGCTATTTTGCCCTTCACATTATCAAAATAAAGAGCTTATTAAACTACTCCCTCTCTGCCACTTCACTTTTCTTTTGTCTTCTCTTTTTAGTCTCATCTATCCAAAAAAAAGAATATCTATCTTCTCATAATTAAAAAAAAATAAAAATTGATTTTTTCTTAAACCTTATGTGAAGATCAAAGTTAAAGATGCTAGATAAACTGGAACAGAATAATACTACACAAAGGCGTATTCTCCAAGCATGCACAGTACACTTCAGACTTCCCTTCGTACTTGAGCCTAAGAACTAAATGCAATTTGTAAAAGTTTGCGGTAGCAGGTAAGAAATGAAGAAAATACTGAAGGGAATTAAGAAAAGAGGATTAAATACTCGAAGCTTATTAGCAGGCTTGTAGTCCTGGCTAGAATAGTGAGGAGTAGGGTCCATGGCATGTTCCTTGCCAGGCTGAGTTTCTTGTTTCTGGGGTGGGAATGTTTGTCCACCTGAAGCCATTGATCTCACGATAATATTAACCGGAGGATATGATCTTCTTCTCTTAGTGTTGTTGTTAGTAAAGAAGCTGCAGGGAGAAATTAGGTGAGTAGTGAAAGTGGAAGACAAAGCTCTAGCTGAACAAGGCAGAAAACGAGAGCACATTACCCTTATATACGAAGAAAAGTAGTGGTGAGTGATGAATGGATATACTTGGCAAATTAAGGAGGTGTTTTATATGTATGTACACGGAGGAGGAAGAGGGAAACGGTGGAAGAGTAGCAGCTAGGACGTGTCTTGTTAAGCCGCATGCAGTACTGGACACGTCTGTAGAAACGCACGTCATAATTAAGGTGTGTTCGGCGGACCAGCTTCAGCTGATCATCTTTAACAATGTAGCAATTAAGTGGATTTTTTATATATATAAAAATAAGGTTGGAGTACTTTACAGGTGCCAATAAGAGGTATATTTAGATTGGTGTAAGAGGTTAACTTTATGCGTCACATGCTTTGCATGTCCGCAACGTGTTATTATCATGCAAATTTCCATACGGCGCGGCGCTCAATTTCTCTTGGGAGTTTGAGAAAACTAAGCTTATATCCGTTTAACTCTCCATAATCTACTACTCTACAGCAAGAAAGTCTCATATTCCAGTGGAAACAAATTTGATAAAGTGGTTTACTGATCAGAAACGTAAAATGGCGTCACTTCGAGTTTCTCCTGCTACTTTTTTACTTCTGCTTGCACCGCTCCTTATCTTGGCTACGGTGAACTGCGATGGTGCACTCTCTCTCTCTTTTACTTTTTTTCTTAATCCTTTCTTCATTAATTCATTGTATATATTAGCAGCTTCTTTCCATGGTTGTTACATTTCTAATCATAATCCGACAAACCAATTTTGAAATGAAGGGAGCATAATATATTGTGTTGTAATTTATTGTAGGATGAGATTATAAGAAAAGTAGGGGTATATATCTACGGGTAGAACTGTTATAAAAGGACAAATAGTACATATATATAAGGTAGAGTGGACAAAATACAATTATCAGATATTGAACAAAGAAAAACTGAGGATAAAAAGGGTAAGGATTTGATCATTACCAAATCGATTGTTGGATAAAATGGGGATTTTTTTTCTGTTACACAATAATAGATGTAACGATACAATATAATAAAATCGAATCTAAATTTAAGTAACAACCAAAATAAACATAGTACACTTAGTACAGTAAGGATTTGAATTTGTTTTCACCAACAGTGTTATAAACTTTCAGCATATATAGTTAACCCTACTTGTTTTACTTATTACGTTGGAGTATAAGTTTCACTTATTATGAATATTACTTAAAAATTACCTCAAGCCGATATGATAGTGGTTTACAATATATTGTATATACTAGTACTACAGAGCAATATATACCAGTATAAAATTTACGAAAACCAATAAACTGCTTTTTGTAGATCTTTAATTACTACAGTTTCTAATAACTTGGATATGGAACCGGGTATAATATAAACAAATTTTGATTTTTGCCATGATTTTAGTGCCTGTTTAGTGTTGCCGCAATGGCACAATGCAGAAATTGATTTAATTATATATTATGAGATGTTTAGTCTAAGTAATGCGTAACGCGCATATTATCAAGAGATCTTTTAGTCTTTTAATTCGTCCTTGGCGATGTTCTCAGTATAATATATATAATATATATATATATATATATATGATCATCAAAAATCAATGTATAACAGCTAGAAAAAGGAAAAAGGTAAAAAATAAATAGTAAATCTGACTGATTATTTGTGTGAAGATTCCGTTAAAATATTGATATGTTATGGCAGATGAAGAAGGTCACGTCCTTTCCGGTATCAACAGTTACCGGCAATCCCACAACTTACCAGCCCTAACGAAGCAGGACAAGGCAGATTGTCTAGCGGATGAAATTGCAGATGAGTTGGAAAACCAACCATGCCCGAGTGGCGGCATTACTCCCGCTCCTGCATCTCAATTTGCTCAGTACCCCAAACTTTTAGACAAGTGCGACATTGACATTAACACAACAGCTGAAGGCGTTATCCTCCCTGTTTGCGTCCACAATCGTGTTGCGACCCTAGTGCTAACGAACTATACTCAGTCTCGGCATGCGGGGTACCTTAACAATTCTAAGTATACTGGAGCTGGAATTGGCACTGAGAAAGACTGGACTGTTGTTGTCTTGACCACGAATACTGTCGCTGGTAGCTTTACTAGTGGAGTTAATAGTAGTGTGTTTGGTACGAGTACTATTCATTATTATTTGATGTTTGTCTTGTTAGGTCTCTTCCTAGCTAGTTAATTATGTCCATTTATTGATGTAACTAGTATTTACGTTAGTCCTTAATTATCTGTATCGACTGTTCTACTGTACATGTATGTATTCCAAGTATCAGGGTAATTAAATTCACTTTTAAATAGTAAAATTGTGTAATGAATTGTCATGATAATTTTGAAAGTGCAACTGATTTTTTGAAATAAGTTTAAGGGGAAATTTATGTCTTTTTCCTTTGGATTATTACAAGTATGTATGACTACTATAAATTTGTTGAATTTAGGAAAAGAAGGGACCACATAGTGGAGTACAAGGGTGAATATTACGTCTAAATCGCACTAAAGGGGGGAACACATTGGAATTTTCAGCCGCTAATGCCGTTGTAATGGCATATGCAGTTGGACGATATAATTTCTTTAATTTGATGTTTGATATTTACATTTTTTAATTTAATGTTCGATATGTACATTGAATCGTTGTTAAATTCGGATGATATATATTTATTCACAGTTCATTAACCTTTTAAATCATCTCTTTCCAACTTAAAAGTAGTAAGAATATTACAAGAAAATCTTAATAGTGGTAATTAATTTATCCTGTTTCTTTTTTTGTTTCAGAGACTTAATTACTATGGACTTTTGGCTTAAAACTAAAATGAAAATAGACAAATAAATTGATATTGATAAACTTTTGCATTGCAAAGCTACTTTATGTAACTCACAACTAATTTTCCAATGATTTATAAAAATGAGAGAGATTAATTCTTTCCAACGAGATAAACATTTTTTTAATCAACGAAATATTTAAACTGAACATAAATAAGTAACATATCATCAAAAAATATAATAAGTGATTTTCTAACTCCATACTAATGTTTGTTTAATTTTTACAAAATAGAAATATGTCTATCTTTTTAAAAAAATCTTTCATAATTTTATATTTACAAATATTTGAAAAATAAGTTAGAAACTATTTAACAAGTGATTTTCTTGATCGGTTAATTGGTCACATTTTATTCATGAAATATAGTTTTATTAGTTATTGCCAAATAGTTTCGGTGTTGATAGGTAATTTTCTATTAAAAGTCGAGTAAGTAAAACTAGTCGGAGTTTGGGCGGTTGAGACCGCAAAATGGAACTCGACGGGATCGCCGCGGGAATAAAGTGACACAAAACCGCCGCGCAGCATCGCCGCTTTTTGGAGTCTGTCAACTATGGAGGATGACGATGATAGCTTTGGCGATTTCACCTTTGCATCTTTTTCCACCAATTCCCTGAATACCCAATTCACCCCACCCAAATCAATCACCCCCCCTGAAGATGATGAATGGGGTGATTTCGTCGAATACCCTAGTGGATCTGAGCCTTCCACTGCATCCTCCCTCACCCAATCGAAACCCTTCGACCCTTTTGGTTTCTCCACTAATACTGCTTCCGTTTCTGAATCTCCGTCCAAATCTGAACAAACCAAGAAGACAACTGGGTGGGTGAAACCTTCTGGAGCTCTTCCACTATCATTATTCGGTGAGGAAGAAAATGCTGAGGAGGAAGAGAAAGAAAAGCCTGCTAAAGAGGATACGAATACTAAAGTAAGAAACGGATCTAATGCTAATTTGGGTTATGGATTTGATTCAACTATTTCTAACTTATACAATCAGAAGTTGAAATCTGAAAATGGGTCACTTTCAAATTCCGATAATTTGGTAGGCCTGGATAGTGTTAATTCGAATTCCAAAATGTCTGCATTACAGTCGAATGGATTGGGGTTCGATCCGAATTTGGGTTCTCCCTGTGTTAGTAGAGTGCAGAGTTTGAACTACCTGGCGAGCTTGATTGGTGAAGATCAACAGATCAGGGCACAAAGTATGGGTCTTGTGTTGGATTCGAATAATTTTAGTTCTTCTGCTAATGTATCAAGTTCAATTTTTAATATGTCGAATCCAGATTTTGATATGTCCAAATCTACTCTGAGTGGATTGAATAGAACTTTGAGTGCAGATGCTGTAACAAGTTTGAATAATCATGGTCTGCAGATCAAGACTGGAAGTACTGGCCTTGTTTTCGAGTCAAATGCATTGAGTTCGTCAGCAAATTTTACAAGTTCAAGTTTTGGTGTGTGGAATCCGGATTTCCATATGTCCAAATCCAATCAGAATGGATTGAGTAGAACTTCGAGCCTGGATGTTATATCAAACTTGAATGATCAGGGTCAGAATGTGGGAATTGGTCTTAATTTAACTGGTGTAAGTTCTTCTTCAGCTGCCACCAGTTCAAGTGTGTGGAATGTGGATAGTAATAGGTCCAAATCCAATCAGACTGGATTGAACAGAGCACTGAGCCTGGATGCTCTAACAAACTTGAATGATCAGGCTCAGCAGATCAAGACTGAAAATAGTGGGCTTGTTCCCAATTCAAATGGTTCTAGTTCTTCTGCAAATGCATCAAGTTCAACTTTTGGTGGATGGAATTTTGATTTTGGAGGATTTGGATCCGCTGTTGAAATGTCAAATTCTAGTTCCGATGTTGGTGGGTTGAATTCAAACATCAATGCCGTTAGCTCAAGTGCAGATTTGGATGATTCTCACAACAACAATGATGACGATGAGGATGGATGGGAGTTCAAGGATGCTTACTCAATTTCTAAAGTTGGAGATTATAATAGTAAGGTAAAGCTTGACAGTTCTAAGATCAATACTAGTTATGGTGTGCACTAGTGCAATAAAATAAAGTTATGTTGTGTACTAGTGTAAAACCTTCTCTGCACTACTTTTAAGCTCATATTGTGACATGTGATATTGGAGTCCTCTGCATCAATTTTGACTGTAGGACGGGAATTCCACGGGTTATTGTTTATTTTCAGGTTTCCCATTCTTCAATTGCTGCACAGCAAGATGTATTTTTTTTGGTGGTCAGTTCAGTTACAGAACTGCTTGCTATGCCTTATACTGTTCAAGTGTTACTTTTTTGGTAATTATTTTGTCTATTCACAATTCATGCAATATTGTTGTTTTGGTTACTCTTTTTTGTCGACACTAGGGCATGACTCGGTCAGGAGCCCCCCCTCTGATTAGAGATTGTATTGGGGAATTGGGGAAAGACAACTCCTTACGTACCTTTAAAGACACATTATTTAGTGTTTGGATGAAATGTGATCGAATTGAGTAGAGTGGACATAGAGGATTCCTAATCTAGTTTGAGACTGAGGAATAGCTGATTGATTTCTTGGTTGGTTGCCTTTTTTGTTCTTATTTAACTTATTTTGGCTAGTTTGTATGCATGAAGGTGTTTATGGTTCACTAATCTTGTTCCTTGTGTGTGAAGGCTACATCAGAGGCAAAAAAAGAGCATGAAAGTAATGCCTTCTCTTTCGATTTTCACAATGGATTGAATGGCTCAGTTGACTTGTTTGCAACATCAAACAGATCAGCAACATCTGATTCAGAGGCACATCATGCTGGTCACATGCAAGCATATTCCTCTGGGTTCGGCAATAGTTCTTTGGATTTATTCACCATGTCAAGTCAACCAATTGATCTATTCGCGACATGTAATGGAATTTCTGCTGTTCACCTGACAATATATTTGGATTTGATTCTGAACCATTTATGGCATCTAAACCTGTGTATATTTCAGCATCAGATGGTAGACATGAGCAAAAAGAGAGAAATGGTGCACTGGACCCTCATCCAGTTGTTGGGAGCGCTGAATCCGATGAGGATTTTGGGGAATTTACAACGGCATCTTCAGATTCTGGATTGAAATTAGAGGTAATTTCATATTGATCTATTTCTGATTAGATGCTATTACTGGAGTTCTCCCTTTACAGGCCATTCTTCTAATCTTTTTGTGCAGGAAGAATGGAATGTGGGTGATGTTGCTCATTCTGAACTCCAAGCTTCCGAATCTGATGATAAAGACCAGGTAAACGGTTGATTTAATGGTACTTCCCCTGGTTAAGAAACTACCATCTTTTTGTTGGAAAAAAATTAATCCCTTCTCTCGCTTTTTCCTCCTTTATTTTCATATATTTTGTTAAGTTTAGTTAGCAATCTAGATTTTGTTGGAGATAGTCTGTGTGTAGTATTTACTTGTTTCTTTTGGCTCTTCTTCCCATATTTTTCTTTTTTTCGTTTTGCTTAATATTTGGACATTTTTAGAGATAAGTCTTCGTTCAGCAGTTAGGATATTCCTTTTGCATTTTCTTCTCTTTTTTGTTCCTTTTTTTTTTTTTTTTCTTTTTCAAAATAGGTTAACAATTTGGACCTTGTTATAATTTGTTCCTTCTGCGTTACATTCTGGTCATGGTGAATTCTTTGCCCCTGTCAATTATAGTATTTCTGTTTTACGTGTAATGTATAAGTAATGTGCTGAAATTTGATATGTAAGACCCAATCGCCCTTGTCTTTTTCATGCCTACAACCATGGTGCCTGCCTGTATCTCTGGTAAATTTCTCCCTTCCTTGTTCCATTGATGCTGGATTTGTGCAGGGTATTCTTTTTCTAGATTATTTGGCCATTTGGAGCTTTGAATTCCTTTAGAAAAGAACGATGTTTCCTTGCATACATTAATAATAAATCTCTAAGCTTTCTACTCTTGGTGGGATGTGCGGATGTGTGAGTTGGTATAATGGTTGGCCTATTCTACACTCATAGGCTGTGACTTAGTGGTCAATGAAGTGGGTTGAGAACCATGAGGTCTAAGGTTCTAATCTCAGCAGAGACAAAATGTGTAATTGTTGGGCTATTCTACACCCAAAAGGGTGTGGCCTAGTGGTTGATGAAGTGGATTGAGAACCATGAGGTCTAAGGTTCTAATCTCAGCAGAGACAAAATGTGTAATTGTTGGGCTATTCTACACCCAAAAGGGTGTGGCCTAGTGGTTGATGAAGTGGATTGAGAACCATGAGGTCTCAGATTCAATTCCAGCCGAGACAAAAGCACTAGGTGATTTCTTCCTATCTGTCCTAGCCTTGGTGGACAGACCTGTTGGTGGTGGGAGGTGGCACCTGTGAATTCAATCGAGGTGCGCATAAGCTGGTCTGGACATCACAGTTGTAAAAAAATTGGTTGGGCAATTCTTCTACTTTTTAATTTTTTTAATGAGTGTTAGGTTATTTTTATAGGTAGGAACTCATAATTAAATGAGATACATGTATAGTAACTACCATATTTAGTGTCTTTATCTTTCATGAATTGATAAGCTTAGATTAGAGAACTGCATCATCTACCAAGATTGGTAGAGCTTTTCTTCTTTATGTTTTGAACTTCGGAAGTCTAGATTTTAGGCAATTTATTTCCAGCCTTTCCTTACCTTTTCTTGATTTACTATCCAGGTGAAGGAGTCAAAGTTAGAGAATCATAAAGGGGCTCTTCCCCTATCTATATTTGGGGATGAAGAGCTGGAGATTGATGAGTCTTCTAATACTGAAGATATTATTGTCCCCCATAATGCATCTTATTCGAAGAATGATAGAAGTCCAGATTCAAACATTTCCATTAATGATCTTATTTCAAATTTATATAGCAAAGCTGAACAGACCTCACCTGTTCAAGTACCAAATAGTAGTAGTTTTAATCCACAAGATTCAGTCTCAAATTCAAATTTGTTGAATGGTGACGATGACCTGGATGATGGTGAATGGGAATTTAAGGACGGCTCTCCTCAAATGAGAATATATAATGACATTTCTCTTCTTACTTCTGAGGATCCACCACAGAGAAGCTTTTCCAATCTCAATCTGGATAATTATTTGGATTTGTACTCTAAATTAAGGAATAAGTTGTGCTTTCATGCTAAGTGCCATCTCGATGACCTTAAGGTCTGTGTGGTTGCTTAATATTTTTTTAATTTTCATCTGTAGTTTCACAGACAGAGAACCAGCTGAATTTGTGTACTGGTGCTTTAACTTGTTTATATTCTATCCTCCAGGGAGTTCGAAGCATTGATGGACTTCCAGTGGAGGAAGCAAAAATTTCGACTCTTAATAAGGAAATTGAGGTTTGTATTCTTATATTTGTGTCCATATGTTACTGAATATAATGAACATTTGTTCATGGTTTTTTGCGCCCCTTCCAATTTGTGAGCTGATCAATGTTTGAGAAGTGTAGAAGTCTTACCGCCAATGCTCTAGGATTTAACAAGGTTTTGGGAAAATGTAGAACATGTTACTACTATGGAACTTCGTATAATTAGCGGAGAAAGTTGTCTGATGATGAATTCTAGAATTTATATGCAATATACTTTCTCCCAAAAAAAAAATTCCCTCTCAAAAAAGAATTTATATGCAATATACATTGTATTTTTTTTAGATTTAATGGTACCTTAATGGAACTGACATACACAATCCCTATATATTTTATCAAACTATTAGTAGTTGCCTTCCATTTAGCTAAGCCGAGGCTACTGTTTTCCGTAATTTATTAAATACTCTTTTGCCTTGTTTACCATTGATGTTTTTCAGTTGGTGGAGAAAAGACATAGTAAATGATAATTAGTCATATTATGGTGTAGAATATAGTACTAGAGCCTAGGTATTCAATCTTGGAAAGAGGACATTTGTTTAGTACAGGCCCAAAGTGAAAGCATGCATCCAACTTGAAATAAAGAGTGTTTTCTGCTCTCCTAACTTCTCTCCCTCTTTAAGTTCTTTTCATTCATTCTCTGCTTTATTGAGCTCTCAACTTTATGCTCAAGGAGTTGAAAAAGGTGCTTTTCAATAATTCCACTAGACCTGGTAATGGAAATCCTGTAAAAAGGGAGTGCTATTCAACTCAGGGAACTCAATGATGGGACTTCTGGGCTCTGGCTACTGATACTGCTTGTAGAGCTGTTCAGTTTCCAAGAAATTATTGTAGGTTCAGGTCCTTCAGAAATTGTTTTCACCACCATCACATGTTTTCATGTGCCTCCTTGATTAACTAGGTTTCAGTGGCTCTCTATTACTAATAGTTTTGAAATAAAATATGTCCATAGGTGTGAATGTGCCGTTCTCAACTTCTTCTTTTTTTTGAAATTGGTAACTTTGTCTATTCCTCAAAAGTTAGTACTAAAATTGTACTGGTCAGTATTTACAACATGTACTTCAAATCCTACTATCTTTTACTAAATTGAGTCTAGTACATCAATTATGGAGATAGTATCATTTGAGTATATAATTGATTACACCAAACATAGTAGCATAAGACAATTTAGTTTGACTTTTTGTATACTATTCTCAATACTATCAAAAGCTCTAGAGTTCCTTTCCTTCCATATTGCACACCATATACTAGCTGGGACAATTCTCCATCTGTCTCTATTCTTGGATTGCTTTCCTGATTCCTCCCAACTCTGAATTGCTTCTGTGATCTTGACAGGCATGGTTCCATGACATACCCTTAAGATTCAGGAATAACCTCCTTATTTCCTCAATATGATGTGCGAAAAGATCTTTCTCCGTTTGACGTTATGTGTGATTTTTCTTTTTCCTTTTATAGGAGGCTTGCAAGGATTTTGACCAGGATAATGAAATGTGCAAAGGTGACCACTTGGAAGGACACTTATCTCACAATGTTTGTATGAGTGCATTTGTTGAGATTTTGCAGGAATCAAAATTTCAAGTACTTGAATCAGAGTACCACTTATCGAGGAGACTATCATTGGTTTGTCATTTTCTCTATTTCATTATGCTTAGAGAGAATCTTTTTGTTTGATCGCCTTCTCCCCCCCCCCCCCAAAGAAAAGTCAACTTTCTAACTGCTATAAGTTACTAATCAATTAAGTAATTGTGACGGTACTTATTTCTCCCTTCATCCCCTTTTATGTGATAGTATTTGACTGAGAATGGAGTTCAAGAAATTTGTGGTATAAAACAATCTCTAGACATTTATGTGGTGGTAAATCATCTCACTAAAGGTAAACTGGAAAGTCTAAAGTTAAATTATTTCTAAATATAGAAATGTGTCATTCTTTTTGGGGCTGACTAAAAAAGCAATGGGACAGTGGGAGTTATTTTAAAAAGAAGAAAGTCTTAATGTTTTCTAAATTACAAGCTTTTTAAATTAAATTTCTCTAGATATATTCAAAAAGTTTCCAAAAATAAAATACATTGAAACTTGTAATTTTATTGAAATGGTCTTCTTAACTTTTTGAATAAAAATTAGCAAGTGCTTATTAAGATATCATAAACTTGGACTCTCAATTTAATCACATTTTGAACTTGGAAAGTCTTTTCCATTGCCGGTGAGAAAAAAAGTAAGAGTTGTCTTGAGCTTGGGCTCAATTGCATTGTAACAAAGCTTTGACTCGGCAGCTATGCTCAATTGAGGAAATAATTTATGGCTCATTTCGGGTTTGCATTTCAAATCAATACAACTTTTTTAAAATCAAATCCACTAATCAAAGAAAAATGTTTTGTATAAAATCCGACAATCTTAAGCATCCTTTTGGATGTTATGCTTGTATATTCATGTGTACAAATAAGCTTTGGTTTATTGTACTTACATGTGATTTTCTGGTAAATAGGTGGAAAATGATTTGGAAACAACAGTGGATCTTATAAGACATGCTACAATGATGCTAAAAATTTTGAGATCAGGATCTTTGGAGGAGCAAGCAATGTATGTTTCAGTATGGTATAAAATGATCTCTGCTTGTGCACAAGAGTTGCAACATGGCTCCTGTATCTGGAAGAAGATATTGGAAATGAATGCTCAGAGTCATATGTTATCTCACCCCAGAGGTACATTATCTGTATCTTGTACATGGCCCCTGGAAAAATGGTGCAATGAAATTCTTATATTCCCTAAGTAGGGATGATTACATTTCTTAGTTCCAGTGTCTTATTGCAATCAATATGATAAATGCAGGAAGGGCATTCATCCGGGCCTTGGGTGAGATTTATAGGGTTACTGTAGTGCTTGAAGCATCTGTGAAACTATGCAAACCCTGGACTTGGTTGGATTCTGCTCAGTGTGAAATTATTCATTCTATGCTAGATGAATGTCACACTATCTGGTCCTCTTTGGGTCTTGGAGAAGCTCTGTCGAGTATGTTAGATTCTACTTCTGGAGATGGGAGTTCTGTTGCTTCATTGCTGGACTCTATCAAGTTAATTCATGGTCTTGATGGACTTACCCTTCAAAAACATCTCTATGCTCAGAAAGAAGTGTGTAGGCTATCCCTCCTAACTTTGGAAGTATTGCCAGGTACAAAAATTCTACGAGTTCATAATTTTCGAAGTGAAGAATCATTGCGCTTCTTACCATTCTTTTGACAAGGCCATGTTAGTATCAGGAGCCACAGAAATGATGTGAGTAGTAGTCATGACAACATAATGGTTAGTTGGAGATGCATAACAGGATCTTGAAACTTAAAAAGGGATTTTATTGAAAAAATGAAGAGCGAATCATAGCAAGTGGTGCATTTGGAAGTGCATTCTGTAGTGCTTTACCCATGGAATCTATGGTTTAGAGGCATAGCTAGATTGGTGTATATTTCCTCTATTTAATTGGTAGAGATATGAATCCTGAAAGAATATTTTTGCTGACTTTTTGGCCTCCCTGCAATTATAAGGGAACCACAGTTTTTCCCCTTCTTTGAATTGCAATTTGCAAATTCTTCCCAAGTTAGTTAAAAGAGTGGAACTGGGAAAAAATATTTTGCGTACAATTTGGCACCTCCCTGGTATATAATAAGATCTTACTTATCAGAAGAACAAACAGATAAACAAATCATGGAAGAAACAATTTTTGGGAAATCTCTCGAACCAATAAAGTGAGCATCTGATTGAAGAATTAGGTGTAGGGTCCTAGGCTGAAACTTGCACAAGACTTGTTGCTAATTGTTCTTTTATTGTTACTTTGTTGTGAAACGTATTGATCTGCTTGGTTGTGTTAATTCCTTGGGAATCAACCTCCACTCACTGTGTAGTACTTTTTGAGAGTTTGCTAATTTCACTTTACATTATTACCCTTGCAATGCCAAAATCAGGTATGGAACTTATTGACTGGAATGGAGAGCATTATCTCCTCACTCTTGCAAATCTGTGGGCAAATCTTATAAGCAGTGACCCTCCTGAGTTGCCACAATTAATCATTGGATGGTGAGAAATATCAAAGGTTGGTATCATATTTGCAAAGTGTCAAATCTGAGATTAAGTACCTTGGATTAGCACCACGTCAACTGGAGATTGCTATGCAGAGGCTGATGTGAAGAATATAGGCTGCTGCTCTCCAGGGCTCTGGCCTTTGGCTTATTTGGAAGAGTTTTGTTCGCACAGAAGTATACTTTGCGACAAAAAGTTGCAGATCTGAACATCAAGATACTGATTGCAGAGACACGGCTTGAGGTTCTTTATAGACGGAAGTAGAGAGATGGTGTGAGATACAAATTACTTGATTTTTGTTTGGCAGTCTTCTCTTGAAAGATATGTAGTAAAGCATGTCAGTCATCGTTCCCAATTCTTCCTTTCTTTTCCCTCGAATAGGGGGAGGGAGAAGGTATGTGAACAGGTCACATTGTACTATTAAGTTGCTTGTGTATAAGTTGTATGCATTGGTGAAATCTTATGCTACATCCATAAAGATAGAAGTAGGGTTGTCAGGAAACAGAAGAGAGATTGTCGATTCTTTGTAGTGCCTATCTTGTTAATTTCTTATCTTCAATGGTTAATCGAGAAGTGTACAATGTTTAAATATTGTTACTTGAAATTCACCTCATTTGCACGTCTCCAAATCTACTGAATATAATCTAAGTTCAATTATTACTTGACTAAATAAAGTAGAGCCATACTGTGTGTACATATAAATTGACATACAAAAGTAACATGTATATAATATCTCATAGTCAATTCATTAATAACTTGCCTGCGAGTAAAATTTGTTATGGATATTAGTGAAACCAGCGTCTAATTGAGGATGGAAAAGAAGAAGCATGGAGTCAAAGGGGTAGTTTCGTTTGTTTGGTGGACAAGCATATATAAATTATAATTTGGGACAAAAATTTAGTATCATCATATTTCTCCTGGAATAAGTTATATCAGGATTAGTAATCAGTATAGGAATAATCCCGGTCAGATGATGGACTAATAGTATAGGAATGAGTTAGCGATTGCATGATAAAACAATGAAGATGATAAAATTATGTCGATGTCTTTCAAATCTTTTCTATTAATAGTATCATCGATTTTTTAGAAATTATGTAATGAATATTAATCTTAAGATAAGAAATCAAATGGTCAATAAATAATATTTACTACCACAATATCTATTCTCAATATAATTAAATCTCAACTCAACACACCTTATGGTGGTTAGGTTTAGGACTGAAAGTACACTATTTCATCAAATATTATGGATTATTAAAGTTACAGGGTCAATATGATGGGACTATTTTAGGGTTTTTTTTTTTTCTAAAAACGTTTGTACATACTGTTGTTTGGATACTGGCTTGGAAGGTAAACACATAAACCCTGCGCCGCCGCCGCCTTCGACTTCGACTAGCACATCTCCGGTAATTCTGGGTTCATCTCCATTTTCAACTTCAATTTTGTTATAAACATCGATTTTGTTTTCCTTGCCAATTGATTTAGTTTTGTTTCAGTTGTGTAAGTTTCAGAGAAGATGTTGGACATAAATCTGTTCAGAGAAGACAAGGGACACAATCCCGAAATCATTCGTGAATCTCAGCGTCGTCGGTTTGCTGATGTCGATCTTGTCGATCAGGTCATCCAACTTGACAAAGAATGGCGTCAGCGTAAGTCATCTCTATCTTCTTCAATTTACATATCACAGTAAAATTTCGGTGAATAATCTCTATCTTGTGTGCCATTCTGCTTCTTAATGTGTGATGAAAATATATACTAAAGATTAATAACAATATTAGCAAATAGGATAATGTTTAATAGTTTTGATAGGTCAACTTTAATTGTTTTTAGGCTTTTGTTGGTTGTGGAGAACTCTCCTCTGTAAATATGGATTCAGCACTGGCCTACTACTTTCAATAGCAATGTTGCTTTGATGAAGTTTTTTAGTGTTAAAGATTGATAATGAATTAGTGTCTAAATGTCAGTGGAGGAAATTAAAGGTTGTGATTTAATGAAGCTTCGTGTATAATTCAGGCCAGTTTGAGGTTGATAACTTGCGGAAAGATTTCAACAAGATCAACAAAGAAGTTGCCAAGCTCAAAATTGTGAGTGTTCTATTTAGTTGTTGAATTCATCTGTCATTTTCTTCTTGTCAATTGTTCTTTTTACATCGTTTGATATCTTGCAATAAGAGCTCATAATTCAGCACATCGACCAGCCTGATTCATGCCTATTCGGCATCGTTATGATTACAGTATACCACATCATTTATTTTGGACCTAATTGAAAGGAGAACCTAAGAAGTTGTTCAATTTCAAGTGTAAATATGCATTGCAATGTACCGGTTAGGCAACTGGCAAGTCTGAAAGCTGTAGAAGATTAGATGGTAGAATAATATTTATTACCTACGTCTCTCTAATGTTTATATGTCATTGATGACCCTAAATTCCAGTTCCAATGTTAGGTTTGGTCCTTCTCTATTGTTATAGTCTGAAAGTAAAAGCCAATGTTTGAACCTTATTTCTTGTTATGAAAAGAATTATGGAGGGTAAAAGCTTTGTTTCTGTACTGAAAAAGAAAGATTCTTTTTTGATTCCATAGTCAGAAGCAGAAGTGTTTTCCTTCTTTTGACAAAGAGACTGTCCCTCATGCTGGTGAGGAATGATGGATTATAAGAGATAATATTACAATGATCTTCATGTTGTTAAGACTATTTTTATGCTGGCTATCAACCTACCACGATTATCCTCCTTTATTAGAACTTATGGCTCTACGAAACTCAAATAGGTCGAATGCTATTATTGGAATATTTTAGTTCTTGATTCTTGAGCAACTAAAGTTAATTCTACCTATTTCATTGGCTACTGACTTTGTTTTCTTTTTAATATTACCAAGCATGTATGTTTTTCTTAAGTTCAATGTTGGTGTTGATACTGTTATTTTCCTTTGATAAAGTCTGGTGAGGATGCAAGTCAAAAAATTAAGGACACTGCAGAGAACAAGCAACTAACTGCAAAGAAAGAGGCAGAAGTACAAGAGGCTCGAGCCGCTTTATATTCAAAGCTGGAAATCATTGGTAACCTTGTACATGATTCAGTACCAGTTAGTAATGATGAGGTATGTGGATTTTGTTGCTTTTTTAGTGACATATGCAAGTTAAAATAAGAACTTCTCTTTTAACCAAAGATTATTTTGTAGGCAAATAATGCTGTAGTTCGAACATGGGGAGAGAGGCGGACTGAGAAGGGTCTTAAAAACCATGTTGATCTCGTGGAAGCTCTTGGAATTGCAGACATAACCAAGGGTAAGGGCTATATTGAGCTATGGGATTAGACATCTTGCATTTATTAAGTGCGCTTGCTTTAAAAACACCATATGAGAGTTTTTCATGTGGGTATTAGAAAACAGGACATCTTGCTTTAAAAACACCATATGAGAGTTTTTCATGTATTAAATATCAAATAAACTTATATAGAAGCCCATGGTTGTCTGCTTATTTAAAGCATGGTGCTTACTGCTGAGCTGCTCTGCCTTCTCTCTCTCTCTCTCTCTCTCTCCCTCTCTCTCTCAGACTGGCCTTTTTTTTGGCATTTACCCATTCTATGCTTGCTTTGTTCACAGTTATTTGGTCATATGTTGTATTCTGGAGTTGTTTTTCCATCCGTTATTTTTTATCTGTCAACCCGCTATATTCAGGATAAATTGTTCCTCTTACCCTTTTCCTTCCTGAAAATTTTGTTGTTCAATTTGTATTCTTTTGTTCACTGGTATATGACTTGCAAGTTAATGCAAAGTATTTAAAATATATAGGTGCAAATGTTGCTGGAGGAAGAGGTTACTATCTGAAAGGGGATGGTGTACGTCTTAACCAAGCATTAATTAATTTTGCTCTTGATTTCCTGGAGAAGAGGAAATATACGCCATTGCAGACTCCGTTCTTCATGAGGAAAGATATCATGGCAAAGTGTGCTCAGTTAGCTCAGTTTGATGAAGAACTCTACAAGGTAATCTCCCGTATGTTTTGGTACATGGTGCTGAATGGAGTTAATAGAGACTCATAGTGCAGCCCATTCCATGAATTAGTTACTGTAACTGCAACAAAAGTCCTTTTGAAAACAATGTCGGTTTATTTTGGAGGATCCTTTTGAGTTGTGTCAGAATGAAAAATCACCAATATACTGTTCATTAGTGACAGTAACTCTGCATTTTTTTTAAAGAAAAGGATATTTCATTTATTGGACAAGAAAGTCCCTGAAATATGTACATCAGAATAGAATTTCCCTATCCCTGATTTAAGGTTTACATTAACTCTACATTCTTAGCGTTATTTGCTTTCCTGTTTGAAATTATTGATGGCTTGGTGGTGAGACATACCTCAATTATCTTTTATTTTGATAGGTCACTGGTGAAGGAGATGACAAATATCTGATTGCCACTGCTGAACAACCTCTGTGTGCTTATCATTTGGATGACTGGATTCATCCTTCACAGCTTCCGTTAAGGTATTGTAACTCAACCTGGCACCAACAGTGTCCTCTATTGCCAGTTGGCTTTTATGGACTAACATCCATGCCATTCACCAGGTATGCTGGATACTCGTCATGCTTCCGCAAGGAAGCTGGTTCACATGGCCGCGACACACTTGGAATTTTTAGAGTCCATCAGTTTGAGAAAGTGGAACAGTTTTGTTTAACCAGTCCAAATGGCAATGACTCGTGGGACATGCATGAAGAGATGATTAAGAACTCAGAGGAATTCTTTCAGCAGGTACGTCTGATTTTCTCTTCCTTTTTCTGGGATATTGCTTCTGTTAGAAGAAGTATCTTTAAATCTGCTTAAGAAATATTGATAGGACAAAGGTCTATTTATATTTCTAACTCAATGAGTCACCAAAGTCCCTCAATTATTTACTGGGTAGGAACGTGACAAATTGTTACTCGGTCGCTGCAGCACTACCTTCCATAATTATGCTACACCCCTTCAGACTAAATTACACCAATTTGTATATAGCAGGTACTCATTGGAATCAGAATGTCACTTTGTCTGGGTTTGCACCTCCTGAACACACCGATGCAAAACCATCAGGAGTTATTTTCTTGAAATAATCTTTCTTTTGTCCAATATCCCGTATTCAGATATATATGCAATTAGCTACTTTTGAAATCAAAGTTGTTTGTTTAAGCAACTCATTCTGTTAAATCCTGCAATTTTGTGCTTTAAGATATAGTGGTAATGAATAATTGAATTGCTACAAATTGATTGGCCATTTGTAGAATGAAGTTCTTTTGAAAATAGTCCCGGAAACTGTTTTGCTTTATAGTTTTTATTAGTCAGGACCTGCTTGTGCACAACTGACTAATCCTACCAGGTCCGATCTCCCAGTAGCACATGTATAGGGTGAATTCGCACGTCAAGCTTTTAGGTAGAAGGTAAGAATTAACCTTTTGTTGCCTTAAGGATTGGTTCCTAAGGTTGCTATTCCAACTCTTTGATCCATAGGGCCACCTCTTTAAGGGCTTTGATCTAGTGGGAAGACTGCAACTTGTGATGTGTGGGTTAGGTGCAAGTAACAGATTCAAGACTTGCCGCAGACAAAAACCTAGTATTTAAGTTGAGAAGGTTATAGAAGGGTGGGCCTGTTATCCACTGAGTTTCGAACCATCCCCTTGGTGTTTCTCGGTTTTTAAAAAAAGATTATTAATGGACCACTATCTGATTAAAATAAGCCCAGTCTGAAATGACTTTGCAGCTCAGGAATGGATTCTGGTTCACTGTGTCAAGTATTAGCCATTTACTATTGTTTAGTCATATTATTTATCATTAGGCTGATTTCAAGGAAATCTAAACATCGCTTTTCTTTTTCACAGCTAAACATTCCTTACCAAATTGTGGCTATTGTTTCTGGCGCACTGAATGATGCAGCAGCAAAGAAGTATGATCTGGAAGGGTGGTACCCTGCATCATCAGCTTATAGAGAGCTTGTGTCCTGCTCAAACTGCACAGACTATCAGTCGAGGAAATTGGAAATTCGGTTTGGACAGAAGAAGGTATTTCACTAGTATATATTCAGAGTGTTATCGAACAGTGCAAGTCAACTTTAGTTTCCAATGTTTATATTTTGTTTCACACAAATTTGAACTACTTTGACATTTATTGTTTCCTTAGGGTAATGAGCAAGCGAAGCAGTATGTGCATTTATTGAACTCCACCCTTACAGCGACAGAGAGGACTATGTGCTGTATACTTGAGAACAACCAGAGGGAGGATGGAGTTGAAATTCCTGAGGTTCTACGACCATACATGGGTGGGAAGACATTCATGCCTTTCCAGGCCCCTCCAGCAAAAGAAGCTAAAGGAAAGAAGTCAAAGGCATGATAATCTATCCAATCTTATACACTTAAACTTCCATTGCGAAAAGAGCTAAATCATGTATTCTCTTGAACTTGGATTCTCCTTATAAGGAGTTCTGAGGAGGAACAAGGGAATGAAGGCAAGGACAGCTAGTTTTGAATTTGGAAGTGTAACAAACGAATTAGAAAACAGTTTATTTAAGTGGGTCATCGACTTAGAAAAGCAGATTGCTATCTCCCACTTGATGTCATTTTTGGTTTAAGTTGATAGATTGTTTTTTAACTCCTATTACTATATTGTCAGATGTTAATTGCATGATTATTTAAACCTTTTTGAACCTATATTTTGTTGTTATCCCTACTGTAGATGGAATTGTCACTAATGATTTCTGAATTGAGGGATTTTACAGTAATGGGCTGGTTAGTAATATGAGAAATCTCATGACTACATTACCATTATGGTGGAATGACAGTAGGTTGCCTGTCAAATCTCTGGTTCTACCAGTTTTCAGAGGGTAAATTGTTATACGCAAAAGGGAGCCTAAAGTTGAATATTAAAAATTAAATGAGAGGAAATTAAAGAAAACTCAACGTTGCTTTTTGAAGTAATTCAAAGTAGGACCTAATTAGTCCTTAATCCATGTGATAAAAGGGTCCTACAATGAGGTTAATTTTCAACGCGTGTGCATAATGTTATCTTTTTCTACAAGTTTATTAGTCACATCCCGATGAAAATCACAACTACAATTATTAGTCAAATTCATGAGGAAAAAGGCAATTATTTAATTCTCCTACTATTGAAGTCAATAATTAAAAGATGCTTTAGACGTATTCTCTAAGCTTCAAAGTCTTGTTCAATGTTCACCACTCTATACACTCCACAAATGACCCTACATGAATTACACAATAATATGAATTCTACTTGAGAAAAGGGAGAACATTCACATGAGTGGGAAATAGGTAAATGAAAGCAGGTTTCACAATTTAATTAACTAGTGAAAGAATAAAAAAAACTCATACTGAAATCTCAAGGGGTTTCCAGAGATGTTGATTACAAGAAAAGGCAGTAACTTCTCCTTAATTAAACTAAAAAAACAAAGGAACTCCTGAGTGTTTTGGCCATTATTATAAAAATGACAATGTTTCACAACCCCTTACAGAGCAATTCATGTTTCTATCTATCTATATATATATACAACTATATATTGTCTCTTCTTTAATTTACTCATCTATTGTGCAAGGGATCAGGAGATGAGGGCACTTCTCTATTGACATATGCAACAAAACCACCTTCATCATCTCCAATAATGTGGCTGATGCTCCTTGTAGTAGCTACAGGACTTTGTGCATTATCTTCCATATTAATGTTGTTGTTATCTTGCTCCATCAGGTACCCGCGACCTCCCAAAACATCTTGTTGTATCGTCACAAAGATCATTAATATAAGTACGATACTTGTTCTGGCAAGCATGGCCCTTTAATGAACTTCTTCTCACTGTCTCTCTTGCTTGATATATTTTGTATTGAGAAAAAAAATATGAAAGATATGGCTAATGAACCAAGTGAGAAAAGATTAAATGTTGTGAATGAGTATATATATTTGAGGGAGCTGCATGGTAGTAGCTTTCTAATTAAACAATGTGTGTGCGTGTGAAAAGTGTGAAGTAATTAGTCAATATATACAAAGGGCTTTTTGGGTGGGATTTGGTTGAATACTTTTTTTCCTTTAGTAATTTTAAACAAGTTACATTCTTGGAGAAGTATGGATGATGACAAAATGTAATGTCAGCACAAACAGTGATTGCTAAAATTCTTAGAAATTTCTACCAATAGGCTTTTTCTATAAGCTTTTGGGTAAAAATCCACATACCTTAAATTCAGGATCTACTTTGACTCTAGCTTAGTGTCTTTCCATAAAGTCTAAAAGGCCAAAACCTAATGTTTGTGCAAATTTCTAGGTATAGTACAATTTAATTTAGCTCTTGTGTTGACTGTCACCTACTCTCACCTTCTCAATCTATGAGGCATCGTTAGACTTATTACAAAGTTCAAAAAAGAATTTTAAAATTTGTGATCTAAAACAAGTCTAAGATATTTATATGGCTATAAATTATGTCATTAAGACTAAGAAGAAAAGTGTGTCACGAGAATCAAACGGAGAAAAATATGTTGAAGTACTTTATGGCTTTGATTTTCATAATCAAAAGGGTTCTTGCCTTGAAGAAACAACACATTTTTCATAAAAGGCATCTTTAGCGTTTTGTTTTGTTTTGAGTTAGGCTTCTACCTTGATTTAATACCATTTTTTGTTTCTTCTTTTGTTCTAACCCCTCTTAAAAGTAGAGATTTGTACTATTAAATTATCATCTCTCTCCGTCTCTTCCGACCATAAAATCTTGTGACGTTTTGTTTAAATTTTAATTTATATACTATAGTAAAATGAGTTATTGGTATTCTTTCTTTTGCATCAAGTTGATTATGCTTTTTCCTCTAAAGCTTAACTCTTTCTTCAATAGGTTAATTGATTATACTATATATGAGTACTAATTTCTTGAATTTTTCTGACTTGTATATGTTTTGGTACTTTGGGATTTTTTTTATATTAACAAGTTACAAGTTAACAGACAGCCTTCTTGATTTATTAAATCTACTCCTTCCCAATTCATATGACGGGTTTTTGTGTTTGGGCAACTTGTTTTTTTCCCTTTTACTAATGCCTAATTTTCTTACTTAGCTAATATCTCTACTGTCCTAAACTTATTGGAAATTGAACACTTAGAGTTAGAGGCGTAGCATCTAGATGAGCCATTTGAGGTTGGGGTGATGAGTAGCCGCCCTCTTTATTTTTTGAAAATTCTTTAGTTACTTTTGAAATATGCCCGAAGAAAATGTCCTTTCTACTATGATTTTCGGGGAAGAAAGTTATTGTCAGCTCTTTAAACGATTATAACATAAACGAATATGATGTTTTTGGGCGGCAATAAAATCATCTCTATATCTATTCAAAGATTTGAAACTACTAGCCGCTAGGTAAGTTGCTAATTGAGTTTTGGCTTAGCGTGATTAAACTGCATTCCCACTCTCATTATTTTATTTGTCCATAAAAAGAAGAAAGAAAACCTTTGTCGTTGTATATGTAATGAAGATATCAAGACATATTCAAGTATAAACATGGAAATTAGAAAGTACTACCTTTAATGACACATTGGTTGAACTCGAAGATACGATACGATCACTACACGTGTTGTATAATGTATAAAGCTTAGACTTTGAGATTATGATCTTCCTATATGCTAACTGGCAAAAATAGCTTGCAGTAGTTGTCTCCTTTGTCTTAGCCAACTTGGTGATTCGAGGGTCTTTCTAAATTCTAAAAATATATACTCCATTGACATATGAAAAAGTTTATACGTCAATTTAGTAAATTGAATTTGCATACATGTATTTTCTTGAGATGAATAGTCTGACTATGAAGAGTAGTAGTATTAAGGAGTGCAGCAGCAAGAGTTGAGAAAATAGTAACTAATCATCACAATCTAATGTTGACCGCAAAAGGAGCAACCAGAGTAAGAAAAGGTAGACAAAAAATTGAAATTTGGTCATTCAAGGGTTATCATCGCAAGCAAAAGTATTTCCGCATGCTTTGAATATCTTGTAGGTGGCCTTTGCTTAACAAATCTCGACACTGAACACAAATGCTTGACCAAATCATTGATCCCTGGAACATCAAGACTACTATTTAAGCTCAAAAGTGTAACATTTTCAAACCTACTTATGAGGACACGACCAAAGATTTTGACATACACCTTAAGATAAAGGGAGAAAGAGGACCACAAGCTGAGAACGAACCTTTACCTGAAAGTGAAACTATATTATTGTATATTGTCAAAAATGAATGAATACAGTTCCGTTTCAATGACCAAGCCACACTTCCAGTCAAGTTGATACGAAGAACAGTGTGCTCTCTCTGTGATTAATATGACATAATTCAAACCGATCCTAGATACATTTCAATAGTTTCATAGCTATACTGTAACGTTGAATAAGTAAACCCTCAGTACCAAGGCAAGAGCAAGTTGCAACAGGAAGATAGCAGCCACAATGAGGAACCACCTTTCGCCAGCCGATGCTATGTGGTGTTTCAGATTAAGAGCAACAAATGTGGCAGACATGAAGCCAGCTACACCAGCAACCACCCATCTCATTATCTCCCAGGGAACAAGAGACAGACACTGTAAACAGAGTAGCCATAGATCTTAGTATGGATCCTAATGCCAAACTTAAAATGAGTGTGAAATGATTAATCAAGTAACAGGATTCCAAAAGTTCAACAAAGTATCCGGCAATTACATAAAACTTACCAATGCTGGAATGAAGACAAAAAGGGAATAGCCATAAAGGCACAGCAGCTGAACGAGGCCAGATGGGGCAGAGAAGTACTTGAGGACTAGAAACAAGCAAAGAGGAACTATAGTGGAATAACCATAGAATAATCCCGCGGACCAAGTGACAAGGTTGATGTCATAGTTCCACTCCTTGTTCTGTAGCTTGTGTGCTATATAGGTGATAAATGTACCAATGGAAGCCGCAACGAAAACCAAGGTACTGCATATCCAGAACGGGCCATACCTAAAATAAAAAAATTGTATAGTTATGGTAGAGAAATTCGAAAATATGGAAACAATTGAAAAATGCACTGATGATATCTTAAAGGACACAATGCAGTGCAGATAATGGCTGCATAAGCATCTAGCAAAAGTTTAGGCTGGTTTAGATGCAAAGTTTGCAAACATCGTTTCTCTTCCTACATTGCACCCTTTAGCAAAACTTTCCTACAGCCAAGTTCTGAACAAGCTTCTTCTTACTCACAGCACAGGTAAAAGTGGGGCTAAAGCCGTACAGAGGGGCAGTAGTGGCAGTAAATGCCTCTTAGTCACTTTATGTCTCCAAGGGAGGAAAAAAATCAAGGTCTAAATATCTGATCAATGAGAATATTGTAGGAAGGAATAGTCAGAAAGGGATACTCGTTGAGGGGAATCGCCACCTAAAATATAAAAAATAAAAATTAGAACAATAATATTCAAGAAGAGAAGTGTCAAGTGTCAACAGGTGGAGGATTTGTGGCTTAGGTCGCAGGTTCAAGCCCCACACCATGCAAAGCAAAGCCCGGTATTTAAGTGGAGAAGGGTAGAGGGGCGGGCCCATTATCCACCGAGTTTAGAAGGCTGTGATTGGTCCAAAGGGCGGGTCACAGACGGATTTCTCGGTTATCAAAAAAAAAAAAAAAGAGAAGTGTCAACAGGGGGGAAGAAGCATTCTTGTTCTCTTAGAAACGAGAAATACCAAGGGCAGAGAACTGATGGAAGTGAATGGGATAAAAAAATATAAATGCCATTTTATAATGGTCAAACCCTACCTTATCAAAAAAATGGCAAAAACCAAAAATCTATATTTCCAGGAAACAACTATTGGTGATAAGTTCTCACGAGCTATAATTCAGAATAATATACGAGAATAAATGCTAATTCAATAAACAATAGAAAATGAAAGAACACGGAGCATACAAGTCTGGCTTATCGGCAGTCTTCTCCGAAAAGGACCCCGTGAAAGGAAGGAGTGAATCTTTTATCCTCTCAAGAACATCAGAGGTATCAACATCAAAATAGGGCTTATAAGCAGCAATAGTGAAAGCGCGAAACCAACCACTCTGCTGGGGCTCATCAGAACCAGATACTGGTTTAGAGAATGAATCTACAACAACAAATTATAATTATTAAACAAAAAGAGAATAGAAGTAAATTCAACTTAAACTAAGAAAAATATATTTGCTAACATAACGAAAAGGACAGAATAGCATGACTTGCAGCTTCCTTCAGTTAAAACTTTGAGAGATTATCTTTTTGAAGATAATAAATAACTCAATAATCAATATGAAGGAACACCAGATGATAAAACCTGTAAGGAATTAGGTATACCTAGAGTAAATGTGACCACATTACTGCAACCCCTCGAAACCCATTCTGGAATTTCCTTATTTTCCTATTTTTATTCTGGAAAAACGATTTTTTCCTCACCTCATTTTGACTTATAGTTCACACCAAATTGTATTCGTATTTACTATTTTGTATAAGCAAACAAGTTCTTTCCAATGATTCTAATGTATCATATAGTAACTAGACTACTAGCAAACGAGTTCTTTCCCATTCTGATGAATGATCTCCCCACTATTTGTAGTGTCTTGCCCACTATCAAGATCTTCCATAACAAGACTTCTTTAAAAATTTCATTAGCTAATAAATCAATTTCCCTTCTTTACCACTTTTAATCTCCACAAAGCAACATCAGGACTGAATTGCTCACTGTTCCAGACAAACTTCCAAAAAATTGATTTTGACTGGCGCTACTAAAAACAGATTGAAGCAGGAACTAGCGCTATGCCTAACTTGTTTTGTTCAAGAAACTTGCATTCCTAATTTAACCTGGCAGTTTCTTGGGAAATTTACAGACCTTCCCCACTTTGTCACTTCTAACCAGTAGCATGCCAACATCTCTCCAACTCTTCTATTCTAATTACATCCCGTTTTGAAGGATAATTGTTTTGTACCCACTTAAGCGTAGGTTGGTCAAGCTAAAGTTGCTCAACAAAGATTGATCCATTTTAGGTGGAACATCTCCAAACCAAACCTCCAAGAACAATTAAAGCACCACTTTCCACCATGGATATCTATAGGCATATGAACTTGCACCAAGTAAAAGATGCCAGTCGAGAATATTTTTTCGCCAGTAAATTCGAAACATTGTTGACAAATATAATAACATCCATTATCCTTTGGTGATTAAAACATTTCAGCTGTCAAGTTAACAATTCAAATCATATCAAGGTCAAAGATGTTATCAATGTCAGTGTTATTACGATTCTGATTCTATTGATGACATCTTAAATACATAAGGTTAGGTAAAGCATGTATTACCGCTGGTGCAAGAACCGTATCGTGGACAACCTCAATGTTAATCCAGGCATGACATGATGAAGCAACCAATGATATAATACAAACACCGAATGGTAAATCCGCCCCTGGGTAACACCCTTGGGTGCGGAATTGAATATACTTAAGAACAGGAAATGTTTGCAAACTCAACTTTAGCATCAGAACGTGCCTAGACGGCTAGACCCTTACCAGATACAAGTGTCATATCATCAACTTCAAAGATCTAGAATCAAACCTACAAGCTGCACTAGCTCTAATACGTATATGTCTAAATTCTAAAGAATCCTGCTTCTTTTTCCTTTTACCCCTTTATTCTTTCTTTTGCAGAAAACTCAGCTGAATTTAGCTGAAAACTACATACTACTTATAAATTTTTTTACTTTCATAAATAAAAATAGTAGTATATCAGTAAATTAGGAGCAGATACCGTCAGCATCACGTGGAGGTCCAGAAGCACCAGAGATTTTCCCCTGGGAACTGGAAGGTGGAAATGTCTGCAAATTCGACTCTGCAATCACAAATTAAGTCCAAAATTTCAAAACTAATTCAATATGATCCAAAAAAAAAAAAAAAGCTATGATTTTGTTGAAAATGTGAAGACATTACCAGTGAATTTGACGGCAACTTGACCAGGTGGATCTGCAGCTGCCTGCAATATTCAAGAAAAAACACAATTAGATCTGAACAACGGCTAGAAGAATAATTCAATGAAACCGAAAAAAAATTAGAAAAATTGAGAAAAACCTTACAGGAACAGATCCTGAAACATTCTGACTATCAATTGCGGTGTAATTGCTGGACATCATCTTCGTTTCCTTTCTGTAGAACGAAGGAAGGGGATTTTTATGTGTGTATATATGCAAATTTGTTCTTTCAGCTCAGTCTCAGACACAGATCTGTGATCCTCCGCCAAACTCTTTCTATTTGTTTCTTTTTTATTTTTTTATTTTGGGGGTTTTGTTTGGTTGGTTTTTTCAGGTAAGGGGTGGTGGATCTTGGAATTTTGGGCTTGGGGTTATGGGTCCCAACTTTCCTAAGGTTTTTATGTAGTGAAATTTGTGCCCATTTGGAAATTGATTTATTATTATTTCACTTGTGACTTTTTTTAGGTCATGATTTAAAAATTATGTCTGAGTAAACTTAAAAAAATTTACTATATGAAAAGGTTAGATATTTAATTTTTTGTAAATACTAGACAATAATCTATTTCTTTAAAGTTAAACTACAAACAAATATTAAACTTGAGGCTAACGTTATTCAATTCTAAAATTATCCGAAAGAGTAATTTCTCATGAATTATATTTGCTCTATTTTTACGAATAAAACCAAATCTGTTCAGTAACCTAAAAGGGGAACATAGTGTAAATTAGTCACGAATGTGCTCATTCGGCTTTCGTTCCTCATTTTCTTGTAGAAATTTTGGAAGAAAGAAAAAAGGAAATGATAAGGAAAATTTGTTTCAAAGAGAAAAGGTTAAAGGATAAATTATAATATGCATCACAAAAATGTATACCTAGGTGTGGTTTTTATCGATGGATTATGTATACATTTTTGTGATACATATTATAATTGCCCTATACTGGTGATACAAAAACTGTTCTTTGACTTGCCAGTGGCATTTAAATTTAGTTGTAAAAATTGAGTGAGACGATGAAGCCGAAGCGTTGTGTTTAAACATAGTCCCTCTGTAATATAGAACAACGAAAAACACATACTATTAAATAATAGAGATCTCCCAGACGCGCTGACTTTAAATAAATCCAATAATATAGTTTGAATATACGTAGTAATAAAATTGTATCTTTCTCCTGGTTCCGCAATACTTGGACAAGTAAATGCTAACGAGAATCCAAAGTCAAGAAGATATCACAATGAGCTTTGAAAGTAGGTGCAATCATGTTGCCGCCAGAAGTAAAACCCCAATATTTCTTCTAAAGACTTGTTCCAGAGTAACTAAAAAGAGATTCTTTAACCACATTATTCTAACGTCATCAAAAGAAGAAGAAAAAAAATCTTGTCAAATTATTCTCTTCTAAGAAGACCAAAAACTATCATATTGTTCTCTTAAATTCATCATTCTGCTAGAGCACCTTGCAGACTGTAATTGGAACTAACTACTTAGACTGCAACCTTGCAATGAACTCCCTTTCTTCTTCTGATTTCTCATATAAGCCTTTTTTTCACACAGACTCAGCACTTTTAAATGCTCACAATTTAAGCACTTTTTAGCTTTCTCTGCCTGAGCAGCAGAAATCTCCTAAGTGAAAGTATGAGGACCCAAGTTGTGGCAGAGATCTTTTCCTTGATCATTAGAAGCAATGCAGAGCTTAACACTGTTTTGAGGATTTGAGCATGTAATCCCTTGAAGAAACCCAAGAATCCTTCTTTCTTCCAGATAGAGCATATGACACCACTGATTGTCTTACTTGATTTAGGTTCAGCCTTCTTATCCTCGTCATTGTCTGCTGCTTGAATCATCACCTTACACCTGATTTTAGGTTAATGTTAAAAGGCTTATATTGGATCTGAAATAATGTCAATCCATGATAGAAGTTAAAAGAAATCCAACCTGATCGCTGGATAGGTTAGAACAGTGGCTATGCTCTTTGACAGTGCACCTAATACAAAAGCAGAGAATGCAGAAAGTACAACAGGCGATGATGTGCCTTTCTCTGTTGTCTTCTCTTTATCTTTCAGCAATCGTTGTTTAAGTTGATCAAAAACTGTATACTGCATCACATAAACATCTATTTTAGCATATACTCTATCGTCAATCAGTAGAAATTTGTGGCTTCACATATAATAACATTACTTGAATTCGCAAGGCTCCATTAATCAAATCAAATCTGTATACTAGTGCAACTAGACACTCCCCTTCAATTTTACAAGAAAATATCTAAGTACCTGAATGGCAGGGTTGGATGTCAATAGTAAAGAAATCCCTAGGCCATCAAATGCTTCACTCCAACTACCTTCTGTCAGTGTTTTCCAAAGGCTTTTTGATTTCCCAAATGCACTTGTCTGCATCCTTGAGGAAGCAGTATCCAGTGGCTAAAGAACATCAAATAACTTAACATCAGAATCCAATTGAGCTTTTGGCGTAAATATCAGTGTGATGTCAAACAATTGGAGTAAGAACCATGGACATTTGACAATGAGTTTTTGGCTCATGTGCCTACATTTTCAATTCTTAATACAGAAAACCCTTATATCATACATAAGTCATGACCTTATCACACTCCGTGATTTAACATTTGAGAAATTTAGTGTTTAGAGCAACAATCTTAAATTGAGAGAGTTGCATTACATCTTTTGCAATGGGCAGCTATGAACGACCTGGAAAGTCGCTCCATTAATTTTTACTGGTCTATGTTGCAGGATTGAGATTAGAAGCCCTGCTTCTAAGGCGCAACCAAAATTTTGCAATTTTTCCTTGGGGGAAATTTGAGGACACGTATTATTTGAAAGATGCATAAAACTAGTTTCAATGTCTCAACAATTTTTTTTCTTAGTTCCCTCCCCAGTTGGAAACAACTAGATAGGCAGTACCGCATTTACCATAGCCAAAAGAACAAAATGCTTGCTTGTCCCTCAAGAAGCATTTGCTGTTGATCATAAAATACGTCTTCAAAACACACTCTTAGGCTGTATTTTTCTCACAACATGCAAGTGCTATAAAAAAAAGTAAGCTCTTCTCTTTCCAATAAGTCACTTAACAAGATACTAATCAAATGCAAGCATACAAACTTCTTACCTGAGTTGTTATGGCTGTACAAGCGCCAGCTGCAGCTGCAATTAGCAAATTGGCTGTTGTTCCAATGGATTTGGAACCACTTTTCTCCAAATAGAGTCTCTTAAAGTAGCTATATCCATAGAAATACACAAACTGCGCAATGAAAGATTGCAAGTTCTTGGTTCCCAGACCTTGGTACAGTGACAGTATCTTACCTTTTGATATTGCCTCCACCAGAACATCAGAGAGATTACTGCAGAAAGGCAAAAATGAATCAGTGACAAAATTAGCAATGTCTGGAAAAGCATAATACTCTATGTTCTAACAGACACAGTGGTAGAGGTACCAAAAACAGGTGTATTCAAATATAATTATTAGCACATTATCTGAAAGGATGTGCAATGTACGAATTCTAGATGTGTTATTTCACTTCAATGAGATCAACAATTGGAAAAAGAGACACAGTAAAAGAAACTAAAGGAATCTCAGTCCCAGACTTCATTATAAATTCCAAATTTCAAAGGAGCGGTCAGTCATATTCAAAATCATTATTCAAATCAGTTGTTGATAACTGAGTAGTAAGTAATGAGATTTAAACTTCGCATTTAGGCGGGACTCATTACAGTAAACTAGGCTATAAGCTCAATCAGCCATCTTGGTAAACAAAAAACAGATGATTTCTAACCGAAAAAATTTACTATCATTTAAGAGGTAATAATGATGAGACACCCTGAAGAACAGTGTTATCACATGAAGGGTTTGCACAAAAAATCTCCAAGTCCATGAATCATGCACTCCATTTGCATGAGATTACAAGGGAAATTTCATTCCTCATACTAAAAGTTGTAAAATAGAGGAGATGACGTCTTCAATCAAGAAATCGTGTGCTTTCAAAATATTCCCTTCTAAAATGGAACTGCCTAAACTAAAGGTCTGCAATCAATTAAAGCCTCTCTAATGACCCTGAACCAGAGGAGGTAGAGATACTTTTAGACCTTCTAATATAAGCAAAAGACGCAATAGAAAGCTCATGCACCCCATTGGTTTGGTCTACTCAGAATCAGGGAATTTTCTTAATCGACTAAGCAAGATTTCTTCGGATTGGACATCTGCAAATTTGATGACCAAGCATTATAGCCACACTGCTTTTTGCACAATAATGACAAAACCTTCTTGCCTGGAAACTCTAAAGGCTGGACATCTATATGAAGGCAATACCTCAATTCCCCACCATGCCAATAAAGTTTCAGTAGAGAATACAAAGTCAAGAAAATAGTGAAATCTTTTGCGGATCCTGGGATCAACAAAAGATGCAACATAGGTAATTATGACTTATGAGGTTAACATAGATAATTCCAACAACACAGCTAATCTCACACATTATGGACGTTTACTCTTAATCGGCAAGAAAAGATGAAGACTAACTCCTACTGATGCAACTCTTAATAATCTCTGCAGACGAAAATTCATATCTGTATTTGAAAAACTCTCTTAGCTAACAAGGTCTACTGAATCTCTGCAATGGACTTTTCCTTTGACTTATGCCCAAAGTTGTTGGGAGTTCTGGTATAACTCAGTTCTCACAGAAGTCGATTCCTACAGAAATTCCCAGACTATTCCACCCTCCTTCAATGCTGTACATTTTCTTACAAACTTTAAAGAACAAATCATTGTTATCCATTAACCCTGATAACTTGGGAAATTTTGGGACATCCCTTTCTTTCCCTGTAGATCTCAAACACTGGAAACTCTTACCTAAGCAATTGAAATTTAAAGGCTAGAAACTTTGAAAGGTCTACCGACAAAATCACTTCCAAGAGTTTCACTACAAAATAAGTATTCTGTAGAAAGAAAGCCTTTTTAGCCAAAAAGACAAGGGAATAATGTGATGATTTGCAGAAGAAACATTTTTAAAAGGTGAATATCTAAATTAAGCCATTGAAGCTTTTCCAAAGACAAAATTCACTTTTATTCTTGAAAAAGCAATTTCAGTTGATCAATCTGAAGCACAAGTCCCTTTTCAAGATCCAAATTTTGATTATCAATCAAGGGTTCTTGGTTGATCCAGTCCCACCCCTTTATAGAAAATTCATGTTTTTTTTTCTCCACAAAACAATCGTACAAAAAGAAACAATCAATTGCCCATTTCTACAAAACAACCAAAAATCTGATCAAACATCAAAAACAAGAAATCCCATGATCAGAGAAAAGTAGGTAATCGAGATGAAAAAAAAACAAACAAGAAACCTGTATTTACGGAGACCATGAGCTTGAACCTCTGCTTGGTACTTAGCTTTGCAGGTGTCAAGAGGGTACAAGATAGTAGTGCTAACTAGAGCTCCAATGGCTCCAGAAGTCGCTTCTGATATGGATTCCAGATCAGCTGACATTTCCTCTCTCTCTTTCTAAAACTATACAAATTATAATCAAGAATTGTATTTACCACATCAAAATTGAACACTCTACCTTTATACAAATTTGAAAATAATTGATCTTTTAACAAACACGTCTGTGAGAAAAAAAAAAAGTAGGCGGCTTTGAACGCGGCTATAACTCCTATGCTAATGAAAATATAGTAATAAGTACTTAAAAGGGTGATACGGGTGGTGTGGGGTCCTATGATGGGTCTTCTTGGGACGTGTGATACGTGATTATATACGAAAGTATTTTAACTTATATCCATTTTGGATCTTTTGATCCTAATTACTCTGGTCTGTCTTTATATTTTTAAGCGTTAATTATTGTGATTTATAATTTTATTTTTATTTTTTATTAGACAATATATGTAATTTAATTTTGATATCCTCTTTCTTGAAAAAATATAAAGATTTGAAGAAAGACAAAAAAAGTTGTTATAGTGAAGATTGAAGAAATTAAACAAGATAGCCAAAATGATTTTGTTTTTCTTGCATTTTCCACGTGCCATATCCTAAGGTGGACTGATTTGGATGGTGATGGGCTCCATCTTTGCTTTACACGACTCCTTTGACCTTCCTACGTATCCTCTCCGTGCCTGTTTAAAAAACTTCTTTTTATTTATTAAGCACGTCTTTTTATTTGCTCGATTTTATGAAAAATAAACATTAATGTTTTCTTATATAATACTGTATATGATTATCAACGTTCATAATTCTTATTTTGTTTTGTTAATGGTAATATGTTTTTACTTTCCTTTTTTTATAAACATTAATGTGTTGCTTTATAATTTGAGGATCTTTGTTATTATTCTATTAAAGAGAGATTTCAAACTCATTGATGATAGTACTATAAAATAGGGAAGCTTTTTAAGGAAATCCTTACAAAATCAATCCAATTTTGATTAAATGTTTGATAGCTCAATGGTAAGTATATTTTCTAATTATGGTGTAGGAAAGATATTTTTTTGCAGTAAAAATATATTTTCTTATCATGTTATAGAAAGAATACTTTTTTACATACTAAAAAATTTATGTTTTCTTATCATCTTGTAGAAAGTGTCAAAATTATACTTCCTTATCATGTTATTAAAAAGATACTTTCTTTACATTATGTAAAAGTGTATTTCTTAATCATGATGTTAGAAGGGGAAAAGGTTGGTAAGTAATGGACAAAATAAACATTTCATTTATATTAATTCCTGTAAGAATTTAGTCATTCTTAGACTGAAAATTACAATAATATAACCTGATCACATGAGAATTGATAATTTTGGAGAGCACTAATGATTTTGTTTTATTTTTTTGCCTTTTATAAGAAAATTTTTATTTTTTACATATTAGAAATTTAAAGAAGCCATTTTTTCCTATTCAATTTATAAGTAGTCAAAAGATTTTATCTCTTTTGTACACTAACATGGTATTAGAATCCTAGAATTTCATACTTTACAAAATTGTACATCCCATAGAAAAATAATTAAGAGAACTATTTCCAAACTATCATTTTTTCGAAAATTCGTAGTCTCCCTAGTCTTTTTTTTATGATAAAAAAATAAAATGAAATACCTCCTTACATTTTTTTATTTTTTTAAAGTATAGGATCACATTACGTTTGTAATCTTAATTGATATTATTTGATAATATATATGCGGATTTCTAATTATTAATTGTTTAAACAATATATAAAATTGTATACATATCAAAACTACAACTTGAAATTTTTTGTGTAAACGTGGATGATTTATTACATTTTGCTATTGTTTACCGTCTTTTCGATTTTTAAGTAGATGGTCTATCTTTTTCTAAATTGAAAATTGACGTTTTATGAGTGATCAATTAATTAAGATGACAAATATTTATCCTAAAATAATTCAAGTGGGAAATTAGCAAACATGACGATAAAATTATTCTTTTACTATAGTTAGTTAGAAGGCCATAAAAAATAATAATGTCTGACATTTATCTATCTTGACCAAATTATACAAAATAGAAAATTTCATAATAATTCAAGGATATAGTTGAAAAGAAATTGTTTTTGTAAAGTTTTAAACCAAATACGAAATTAGGTAGGAAATAATGAACCAAACATTTGATAAAAAATAATTGATGTATTACTAATTCATACAATACTAATCATTGTGTTATAAATCCTTACACGATTAATTTTTGTACCAAACTACCCCTTTAGGTATAACATGGACAAGACATCCATATGATTTTCCTTCCTCATTGTAGGGAAAATTGACTTTAGTTATATTTATTTTCACACATTATGTTTTTTGCACGCCGCCTCCTTTGATTTTCTCTAGTTATCAAGAGTAATGTTGTCAATCGTTCCACCGTTGGCCATCAACAAATGCATTTGTTGTTCATAAGAGGTGATATTAAAATTAAAGTCATAATATTGATTATACCCACAAATATTATGTCGTGTGTGTGGCACACGTTTATAACAATTATGAGTGGCGTATGCTGTAACGTATTTTGCCTAAACGAATCATATCATCATAATTAAACATGAAGATTGCTTGACAAATTTTGTTCAAAAAATAAAATATTGTGTTTGGCCATAGTATTTGAGAAGCATATTTCACTTTTTTAGAAAAATATGATTTATATCCATAAGTTTTAAAAATTATCAAAACTAACCATAAGTTTGTATTACAAGTCAATTGAATTTTCGTTGCAACAAATAACAAGTAGTGTCCATGACAACTGGAGCAATGTGGTAGTTTGGAGTGAGTGAAACAAGCATCATTCCATACATCGCGACGTAGACAAAACACATGACTTTGTTACCCCTGAGTCGATTGTTCATCATTTTCATCAATAACCATATCATCACTTTTCATATTCACCGAATATTTTCATCACTTATTTTTGGTGTTCACGTAAAAAATTATGTAATACAACGCAAACAATTACTATAGAGGGTGTTTTTATAAAAGATAAAAGTTTAGTGTAAAATTTCAATTTTTAAAAGATCCCAAATAATGAGATTTTGGCCCAAATACTAGAAAAAACTAGTATTTGGGAATATGAGATATTTGGCAAAAATATTTGCCAAATAATGACAAATTGTATCGACAAACACTATTTGCCAATTTTTTCCCCAAATATTACTTGGAAAATCTATGGCCAAACGGGTCCTTTTGTATCTGAAATTTTCAATCTCAAATGACTAAAATCTATATATATCTCTCTATATATATAAAGGAGAAACATAGAGAAGATGATGTGGCACCTCTCTATGGCCTCCATTCATATTTATCTATTTTCTCCTTTTTTTTGACCATTTTTTCCTTCATTATTTATTTATTTTATTTTTAATATCTTGAAAAGTTTTCACATTCAATTACTCAACTTTTCACCTATCACTATAATACATATTTACCTACCACTATAATATATATTTAATATCTTTAATAAAATAAGAAATAGCTACTAATAACTCACTAAATCTTCAACTTATACTCTTAATAATATTCATAACTCCTTTTTTTAATCTACATAACCCCCAAAATCTATATATATATTGTGCCTGTTGCACTATTATCCGTTGGTGTCATTGCATGCCTTATTAACTCTCATTTAGAGTGTCTTAGGTTACATTTCTCTCATAATTGTGCAACAATTGCTTTGGCACGTTAACTCTCATTTAGAGAGTCATAATTGTGCAGCAATTGTTTTTGCACCTTAATGGCATTATATGCCTTTCTTTATCCATCCATCTTATGTAACATTTAGACTATTCATTTACCTTATTAACTTTTTCATATTATTTTATTCATTGTAA